>NW_026867494.1:0-98358 GCF_020745735.1 Hemiscyllium ocellatum
TTTATGTTTGCAAGTTTCTCAATGCTTTCAGCCTTTCCAGAGGTCTGGAATAACATTTCTGAAAATTGAAAGAAAACTACATTCAAACTTTAAAGAAACCCACCTTTCAAGTGGCTGGGGCGGGAAAAGTGATCTAGAGTCGCCCCGCCCCCATTGTCTCCGAATTCTTGGAGGATTCCTCCAACCGCGCCCCCTCGCGGGTGATGACGTCACCAGATGGGACGCCCTCCCCCTGTCAGTTGGCGCATGTGCAATGGGACAAAGACAGTGTTACTGAGTGTGGGAGAGGAATGGCGCCGGCGGCTGAAGAACAAGAACAGAAACCGCTGGAAAAGCTGAGCAGGTCCGGCAGCTCGTGTTGAGAGAAATGTGAGGACGTGTTTCGGGTCCGGGGATCCTTCTTCAGAACAGGACCGGGTTTCAGAAACATCCCGGGGAGGTCGCCAGGCCCGAGCGCCAAGACCTGGCTCCTGCCCCCGGGGAGAGGAGACAGTGAGACAGGGTAGGATTGGGAACCGCGGGAGGAGGGAGACTGGGGAGTTTATAACTCCTAGGGGGAGGCCGCAGGCCGCGAATAAAAGCCCCACAGGCCCAGTGTTTACTTCACCGGGGGAAGGAGCTCTCGGGTTGTCCGGGCAACCGGCCGCCAGCTTTGTGAGAGTCAGGCACATGTTGTCTTGGGACGGGGTTGTTGGATTGTTGTATAATGTTGATCTCCTCTTTTAATCTTGAATATTTTTAAAATGTACACTGGCTTCAATTTATGAATTCTCAGTACAGAAGCAAAATATAAACATCTCCTTACATGCATCCCAACATGTGCATAGGAGCTAAGACTGCCTCAAGATTTACTGAGGTGCTGAATCATTAGCTCTTTCCCTTTTGATTAATGAAGGTGGTGCGCAGCAGACTCCTGTACACAGCCTGTTCTGTCAGCCTTTATGGGAGAGATACGATAGCAAAACTGAGACACCCGTGCAGCCAAGTAATTTGAAGTCACACTTTGGTGCTTTAAACCCCTCAAATTCAGCCTAACGTCAAGGCTGTAGGGGTACCAGACTCACTAGGACAGCCAGGATAGATAACAAAGAGGAGAGCTGAAGTGTTATCCTCGTCAAGCCTGTAACTTTGCAAAAAACACCATCATGTTAGTGAAATGCAATGTTCCCTTCAGCAATCCCAAGCTGACTCTTCCTAATCAATCCACCTTTCTCCATGTGACTACTAATTTTGACCAGAATAACTATTTCTGCTTTTCCACCAAATTTAAACTGGCTGCCCTATAATTGCTGAGTATATCTTTACAACCTTCCTTAAATAAGGCTATAATGTTTGCAGTTTTCCAGTCACTTCCTCCAATTCCATGGAAGACTGTTGAATTATGGTGAGTGCTCCCACAATTTCTGTCGTCCTTTTCTTCAAGATCCTTGGATACATTTCATTGAGTCCCAGTGCCTTGTCATCTTCTCAGTGCCAACAACTTATCGAAGACTTCTTTCATATTAATTTTGAACTCATACAGTGACAAAGTCACCTTGTTGGTTGCCCCGTAAGAATTAGTTAGAGCGGAGTGAGAACAGAGGGGGAGACAGAGTGGGATGGTGTTTTCAATTTTGTGGAATAAGAAAAGAATATTCTGCAGAAAGTAGAATTGCTTGTTCTGAATTTCTACCCTGCACTGACAGTGATGAATTTTATAATTTCTTTTTGCAGATCTGAAGACAGAAGTTTCAAAATGAACAGGTGTAAGTGTTATGCCGGAAACATTGACTCTCCTGCTCCTCGGATGCTGCCTGACCTGCTGTGCCTTTCCAGCGCTGCACTTTTTGACTCTGACTCTCCAGCGACTGCAGTCCTCACTTTGACATCAATGTCTGACAGTCACCCAATCCATCAGGACCACAACAATTTTCAACTATGATTCTGTGAGAAGGAAACAAGCTTTTTGGTTCTTGTTTGAGTACTATTTCAGCATCAGTGGGACTAGATGAGAGACCCTAGTGTCGCAGCGCACTGAGCGTGGAGTGTGTAACAGCTATATGGCCTGAAAACAGGAATTCACAGCGGGAAGGGGGTTGTACACGTATTTGTGTACAGCTGAAGCTTCAGCCATGGAGAAACCGGAGGAATCCTGCCCTGTGGAGAAACCATGGAAGTGTGATAATTGTGGGAAAGGCTTTCATGCCCCGTCTGTCCTGGAGACTTATCGGCGCAGCCACACTGGGGAGAGGCCATTCAGCTGCCCCGAGTGCGGCAAGGCCTTCAGCAATTCCACCACTCTGTTGACCCGCAAGCGGGTCCGGGCGGGGGAGAGGCCCTTCAGCTGCTCAGAGTGTGGGAAGGCCTTCAGCAATTCCTCCGACCTGCTGAAGCACCAGCGGGTCCACACAGGGGAGAGGCCATTCTCCTGCCCTGACTGCGGGCAGGCCTTCGGTGATTCCTCTGCCCTGCTGACCCACCGGCGGGTCCATACAGGGGAAAGGCCCTTCAGCTGTCCCGACTGCGGGAAGGCCTTCAGCAAATCCTCTGACCTGCTGAAGCACCAGCTTTGAGCTCCAAATGGTTTTTGTTTTAAAGCTGCTCATTTCTTTCAGCCTCCTGCACTAAGTTTCCAATGTTGTGTATCAGATGGAGCAGTGAATGAGTAGCTACTATCGTTAAAAATTGTAAATTTTTCAGGAGTGCAGCTACTGCACCATTTCATCAGCATTGTAAAGTTTACTGGCAGCAGTAAAGGGTGTGGGCCGTGTTCACTAAAAACGATGTGGAGGAGCCGGTGTTGGACTGGGGTGGGTAAAATTAAAAATCATAGTTAAGTTAAAAAGCACCAGGTTATAGTCCAATAGGTTTATTTGGACGCACTAGCTTTCAGAGCGCTGCTCCTTCATCGGGTAGCTGTGGAGCAGGATCATAAGACACAGAATTTATAGCGAAAGATCAGTGTCATAGAACAGAAAGTATATATTGAAAAAAACCTGGATTGCTGTTAAGTCTTTCATCTTTTAGAATGGGTTGCAGGTTTTGATTCATTAATGTATAAATCCCAGAGCACTTTTTAAGTCACAGTCTCGAGATGACTTAAGGTTTTATAAAAATAGGTGACAGCTCAGCTCTCACAATGTATGAAAGGTGTGAAGTTTGAGTGTGTCTGTATCCGAATCTTGAATCAGACTGGTTCTATTATCAAAGTAGGAATTTAGAAAATAATACATGGATTGACTACCTGCCGATTTCTGCTCAGAGTGCACATTGAATGTATCTGCAAATGTAAATTCACCCCATAGACCCATGTGTATGTGTTTGCATGTGTGCATGCTTGGTAAAGTTTGTCTGTGTGATGGAGTATAAGCCTCTGAGAAGGCGTGTGCATGGGTGTGAGTGGGGTGTGTTTGTATGTGTGTGTCTGAGAGACCATGTGTATATGAGAGGGTCTGTGTGACTGTGTGAGAGAGAGTGTGTATAATGTAGTGGGGTCACCCAAAGTCCCTGTTGAGACCATCCTCATGGGTTCCGAACTTGGCTATCAGCCTCTGCTCAGCCACTAAAAACAATTGAGCAGTTACACAACACGCATTGGACAGTACAGGGTGGGACTTGTGTTTTGTTTTGCAGAAGGTGGGAGGCTCTGGATGAGAGCAAACACATGCTGGAGGACCTTCGGCTCAGAATTGGAGCTGGAAGCCAGGCTGCATACACATCAGGGGGAAAAGTTAACCAGCATTTTATTCCGGGTAATGGTCATTCATCTCCAGACAGAGCCTTCTCATTGGGTCAGTGGACAGGATCAGGTGGGTGTGAGTGTGAATCACGCAGGTAAAGGGGATTTGAGAGAGGGCTGCAGGGGGGGGGGGGGGGGGGGGGGGGGGTGGGGGGGGGGGGGGGGGGGGGGGGGGGGGGGGGGAGAAGTTAACTGGCTGGGTGGTGGGAGGAAGAACAAAGTTGGGGGGGGGGGGGGGGGGGGAGGAGAGAAAGGTGACGGTAAGGGACAGAATAGTGACAATCGTCTCTGTTCTCTGCAGTTGGCAGCAGGAGGCCAGATGGCACCAGGATTCAGGAACCAACATGCTTAGGGCTGGAGAGGTGGGAAAGGGAGGCTGCAGTGGGTGTGGTCCAACAATGTCAGGAGGAGACAGCCAGTCAGAAGCTACAAAGACAAAGCAGAACCCCAAAGCTATGGGCAGCACAGTGACTCTGTGGCTAGTGCTGCTGCCTCACATCGCCAGGGACCTGGGTTTGATTCCAGCCTTTGGGGACTGTCTGTGTGGACTTTGTGCATGGTTTAGCTCTGGGTGCTGCGGTTTCTACCCACAGTCCAACAATCTGCAGTTTAGGGTGGGTAAGCCATGGGGAGCTGCAGAGCTATATGGTAGGTGAGTTGGTCTGGTGGGATGCTGTTTGGAAGTTTGGTGTGAATTAGATGGCTGAAAATGTGTTGCCGGAAAAGCGCAGCAGGTCAGGCAGTATCCAAGGAACAAGAAATTCAATGTTTTGGGCATAAGCCCTTCATCAGGAATTCAACATATTTTCAGCTCTGATCTCCAGCATCTGCAGACCTCACTTTCTCCTGTGAATTAGATGGGCCAAATAGCCTGCAGGGATTATATGATTCTGCTGCCATGGCCATGTGTATATTGAGAAGTAACTGCTGAGGTCCTGGGAAAGGTGGGATTTGTGCTGTCGCTGCCCGCTGTCCATTCTCTTCCTGTCCCCCCAACCCCTGTCAATTTTCTCTCTCTAGACCCCCAACCATTCTCTTTCCCTTTTCCCCCTAGTACCTGTTATTTCTCGTGGCTCAAGACTTCTTTGATTGCTGTATCAAGACTTTCTAAAGAGAAAGAGAGAGAATGGATGTTGATGAGTCTATATGAGAGATGGGGGTGCATGAGAAATGGCTGATCTTTAAAATGAAGAATAGCTACAGTGATATATTCAGAAACATCATTAAAGCATCTTCAATTTTATTAAAAAGCTGCAGGCACTTTTCTGAATCTGCACTGAAATATGTGCAGTTAGGTAGAGGCTGTAATGGGTGAGTGGTGTATTCCTAGTCTTGTGATATAGGTTCCAACTATGTCGGACAAGAGTCAGGGGCAGCAAAGGACTGCTTATGCTCTTCGGTGTCAGCAAAAATCTGCGTATACTCCTAGATTTCCGCACAAACGGTTTGCGACCTTCTTTTGATGGACCAATAGAGCGCCCTGGAGGATCGGAAAGAGACTGGACCTCCTGCCAGTCAGAGCTCCCCATTCTCTGAATGCGGAAGTCGGACCATGAGCTTTGGAAGCTGCTCATCTCTGAATGGTTGAGCTGCGACCCCAGACTGCAACTTCATTCCTCTGTCCAATATCTGTGAGGTACACACTCTCATTTCCATTTCTTGTTTTGCATTCTGGGCTTCAATTATTGACTTACAGCAAGTGAAAGGAAAGGGAGTGAATGCAGGACGGACTATGGAAACGTTGGTCCAGGTCTGTTCTCAGTTGGCAAACACATGGCAATTGCATTACCACAATGTGATAATGTAGCCTTTAATGTGGAATAAAAATCAGAAAGGAGTTGCATTGTTTAAAAGTGACACATTGGGATGTGAAGGAAGTGAGGACTGTAGATGCTAGACATTAAGAGTCAAAGTGTGGCGCTGGAAAAGCACAGCAGGTCAGACAGTATCCGAGGACCAAGAGAGTCGACGTTTCAGACATGGGCCCTTCAACAGGAATGATGTGTGGATGTACAAAGGAGGCTCAGCGTCCTTCTACACTAGTCAATGCCAATTGTCAGAGAGGTGAAACAAGCATTCAGCAAGGCAAGTGGTATATTAGCAAGTGGAGTTGAGTTCAGAAGTAGGAATGTCTTCCTGCAGTTAGGGGGTCATTGAATATATTCAAGGCTGAGTTCATCGGATTTTTGAACAACAAAGTGTATGGTGATGGGGGAAATTAAAAAAAAAGTTTTGAAGACCAGTACAGAACAGTTGCAGAGTAATACAGAACAGAAACAGACCCTTCAGTCCAATTAATTCATGCTGACTATATTCACAAACTAAACTAATCCCATCTAGTTTGGCCTATATCCCTTCAAACCTTTCCTATTAATGCACTTATCCAAATGTCTTTTAAATGTTATCACTATTCCTGCATCCACCATTTCCTCAGGACATTGAAAGAGAGTGGTTTGTGTGTGGAATCAAAAGAAAAAAGTACTCTTCATGTCTTTTTTTTTTAAATCTTTCTCCTCTCACCTTAAAAATGTACTCCCTAATCCTGAAACCCCCACACGAAGGAAACAGCATCTGCCACGCACCTCATCAATATCCCTTCTTGACTTTATAAACTAAGGTCACCTCTCAACCTCCTGTGCTGCAGTGAAAAATGTCCCAGCATATCTACCTATGCAGGTATATTCATGTCCAGTTATGATCTGTTCAATGCTGGTGCAGGCCCGAAAGACCAAATGGCATCCTGCTCCCAATTCTCACCCTCATGAGTCTAAGGACAGCAAGAGACCATGAAACATTGGAGCACAAAATTAGGCTATTCAGCCATCAGGTATCTTCATACCATTCAATCATGGCTGATAAGTTTCTCAATCCCATTCTCCCGCTTTCTCCCCGTAACTCTCGATCCCCTTGATACTCGAGAGCCTATCTATCTCGGTCTTAAATATCCTCAGTGACCTGGCCTGCACAGCCATCAGTGGCAATGAATTCAATAGATTCGCCACTCTCTGGCTGAAAGGTTCCTCCTTATCTCTGTTCTAAGAGGTCTTCCCTTTACTCGAAGGCTGTGGCCTCGGTTCCTAGTCTCTTCTGTCAGTGGAAGCATCTTCCAACGTCCACTCTGCCCAGGCCATTCAGTGTTCGGTATTTTTCAATTAGATCTCCCTGTGTGTGGGCCTGTGTTATGGACTAAACCAGACCATGCAAAACATTCTTAAGCAGGCAGCCCCACACCATGACTTTGCAATTTGTTTTGGTAAGTGTACAGTAAAAATTACCTGGAATAAGTTTGCTTGGTTGATGACTAGATTTTAAAACGGAGAATTATTCATAAAATTACATCATTAAACACAAAGATCAGAATAAAGAACACCTACAGAGGTCAGCCTATCCAACTAGAAAGTAATTATGCTGTTTGAATATATACAACAGTCCCAATAAGCAAACTCAATCTGAAAATCAGTATAAATAGAACACATGCCTACAGATTGAAGTAGAGAGCGCGCGAGAGAGCAATGCCACACAGCTTCCAACCAGTTCAAGATGAACTAAAACTGCTCAGCTCAAGAGCTGACTACGCCCCCTTTTTTTTAAATATACAGGCCACTTCTAAAATATGACCACTTTGGCCTGAAATCTCATCAGTTTACATATAAACAAAAGGCATCTTAAAATCCTTTTCATCTCTGTACCAAAGCAGACTGATCGGAGATTGACCCAGTTTATTATCCCTCTGGGGGAAAAAAAAATCAAAGACACAGTCTCCTTGAGCCAAGGAACATCTTTCAGGAAAAAAAGGTACTAGCTTTGTAACACCTGTTAATCAGCATGAACCAGACACTTCAGGATGAGATGGGATTAGGTTCAACAAAGTGAGAATGGAGGGAGAGTGAGAGGATATGGGGCCTCTGGAAGGTAGGATAAAATGGCTGAAGGAGCTGCACAAGATTGCTTCTGCATTGCTACGTGACGAGCTGCTGTTTGTGTCTATAGCTGTATAAATAACTACTAAAACCATTAGAATGCAGAAGTAGACCGATGAGAAAGTACTAACCACATTCTGCAAGCTGCAAGTCCTTTGTATCTCAAGATAAAGATGACCTAACCTTTATGACTTAACTTGTTTACCAATTATCATAAGAGACAGATGTACAGCATGGAAACAGACCCTTCAGTCCAACCCGCCCATGCTGACCGGATATCTCAACACAATCGAGTCCCACCTACCAGCACTGGCCCATATCCCTCCAAACCTTTCCTATTCATCCAAATGCCTTTTAAATGTTACAATTATATCAGCCTCCACCACTTCCTCTGGCAGTTCATTCCATACACGTACCACCCTGTGTGAAAAGGTTGCCCCTTAGGTCTCGTTCATATCCTTCCCCTCTCACCCTAAACCTACACCCTCTAGTTTTGGACTCCCCAACCCCAAGGAAAAGACTGTCTATTAATTCTATCCATGCCCCTCATGATTTTGTACACCTCTATAAAGGTCACCCCTCAACCTCCGATGCTCCAGGGAAAACAGCCCCAGCCTGTTCAGCCTCTCCCCATAGCTCAAATCCTCCAACCCTTGTAAATCTTCTCTGGATCCTTTCAAGTTTCACAACATCTTCCCGATAGGAAGGAGACCAGAACTGCATGCAATATTCCAACAGTGGCCTAACCAATGTCCTGTACAGCCGCAACATGACCTTGGAGTGTGGAACCTGAAACAGCCTGGAAAGAGGAATTCATGGCACGAAGTTGCTATACACTCACTCACTTGTGTGCGGCTACAGCTTTGGCCATGGAGAAACCAGAGGAATCCTGCCCTATGGACAAACCATGGAAGTGTGGAGACTGCAGGAAAGGCTGTTCCTCTGCACAGAGTGTGGGAAGGCCTTCAGCGAGTTATGCGTTCTGCTGAGGCACCAGTGGGTCCACGCCAGGGAGAGGCCTTCAGCTGCTCAGAGTGCGGTAAGGGCTTTACCCTTGCCTGTGCCCTGCCAACCCACAGCAATATGGATGACTCAACACTGTCCCATTTGGGCAAACGAGTGGGAAGAAACTGACTTAGATGCAGTGTATGGGGTGAAATTGCTGAATGAGGCAACACCTCCTCCGGGTTACGGCTGTACCAAGGATCCGATTACAAAGGGACAACTCGGTGGCGACCAATAGTAAAGAAAGTGGAATGGGGAGTGTGTGAGCTTTGACCTTGAGCTGATTAAAAACAGCTATCTTTTCTGTGCCTTTTTGCTGAGGGGATTTGAAGCTGTAACAAAGTTGGTTCGCAAGAAAGGTTACCTGAACTTATCAACTGGCTTAGACTCTCATTGAAAGATTTGAACTCCAAGAGGATTTGTTTTAAAGCTGCTCCTTTCTTTCAGCCTCCTTGCACAGAGTTTCCAATGTCATGTATCAGCAGAAGCAGTGAATGAGTAGCTAGTATTATTTGAAATTCTAAGTTTTTCAGGAGTGCAGAGTGCTTCGCTTCATCAGCATTGTAATGTTTCCTGGCAGCACCAGGAGGTGTGGGCTGTGTTCACTAAAAATGTTGTGGAGGTGCCGGTATTGGACTGGGGTGGGTAAAGTTAAAAATCACACAACACCAGGTTACAGTCCAACAGGTTTATTTGGAAGCACTAGCTTTTTGAGCACTGCTCCTTCATTGGGGAGCTGTGGTGCATGAGCATAAGACAGAGATTTTATAGCAAAAGATCACAGTGTCATGCAACTGATAGGATATATTGAACAACCTAAGGTTGCTATTCAGTCTTTCCTCTTTTAAAAACGGGTTGCAGGTTTCAGATCATTAATATGTAAATCCCAGAACATAGAGTCATAGGGATGTACAGCATGGAAACAGACCCTTCGGTCCAACTTGTCCACAGCGACCAGATATCCTAACCAAATCAAGTCCCACTTGCCAGCACCTGGCCCATATCCCACCAAACCCTTCCTATTCATGTATCCATCCAAATGCCTCTTAAATGTTGCAATTGTACCAGCCTCCACCACTTCCTCTGGCAGCTCATTCCATACATGCACCACCCTCTGAGTCAAAAAGTTGCCCCTTAGGTCTCTTTTATATCTTTCCCCTCTCACCCTAAACCTATGCCCTCTAGATTTGGACACCCTGACCCCAGGGAAAAGACTTAGTCTATTTACCCTATCCATGCCCCTCATAAATTTGTCAACCTCTTATGAGGTCACCCCTCAACCTCCGACTCTCCAGGGAAAACAGCCCCAGCCTGTTCAGCCTCTCCCCATAGCTCAAATCCTCCAACTTTGGCAACATCCTTGTAAATCTTTTCTGAACCCTTTCAAGTTTCACAACATCTTCCCGATAGGAAGGAGACCAGAATTGCACATAATATTCCAACAATGCCCTACCAATGTTCTGTACAGCCGCAACATGACCTCACAACTCCTGTACTCAATACTCTGACCAATAAAAGAAAGCATACCAAAAGCTCTCTTCACTATCCTATCTACCTGCAACTCCACTTTCAAGGAGCTATGAACCTGCACTCCGAGGTTTCTTTGTTCAGCAACACTCCCTAGGACCTTACCATTAAGTCTT
The DNA here is from genome assembly GCF_020745735.1 of Hemiscyllium ocellatum. NCBI lineage: Eukaryota > Metazoa > Chordata > Chondrichthyes > Orectolobiformes > Hemiscylliidae > Hemiscyllium > Hemiscyllium ocellatum. The sequence goes on from NW_026867494.1 coordinate 10,287, forward strand.
TAGATCAGAGTGGTGCTGGAAAAGCACAGCAGGTCAGGTAGCATCCAAGGAACAGGAAAATCGACATTTCGGGCAAAAGCCCTTCATCAGGAATAGAGCTCTTTTCCAGCACCACTCTGATCGAAACTCTGGTTTCCAGCATCTGCAGTCCTCACTTTTGCCTGGTTGATCCTTACAATGAAGTGTATTAGTCCCACTAAGATTTGCTTTCCCAAAATGCAGCACCTCAGATTTATCTGAATTCAACGACATCTGCCACTTCTCAGCCCATTGGCCCATCTGGTCAAGATCCTATTGTAATCGGAGGTAACCCTCTTCCGCTGTACACTACACTCCCAATTTTGGAGGCATCTGCAAACTTACTAACTGTTCCTCTTATGGTTACATCCAAACCATTTATGTAAACGACAAAAAGTAGAGGACCCAGCACTGATCCTTGTGACACTCCACTGGTCACAGGCCTCCAGTCTGAAAAACAACCCTCCACCACCACCCTCCGTCTTCTACCTTTTGAGCTAGTTATGTATCCAAATGGCTAGTTCTCGCTGTATTCCATGAGATCTAACCTTGCTAATCAGTCTCCCATGGGCAACCTTGTCGAATGCCTTACTGAATTCCATACACATCACATCTACCACTCTGTCCTCATCAATCTTCTTTGTTACTTCCTCAAAAAACCCCAATCTGACTATCCCTAATCAGTCCTTGCCTTTCCAAGTACATGTACATCCTGTCCCTCAGGATTCCCTCCAACAACTTGCCCACCTCAGAGGTCAGGCTCACTGGTCTATAGTTTGCTGGCTTGTCCTTACCACCCTTCATAAACAGTGGCAACACGTTAGCCAACCTCCAGTCTTCCAGCACCTCACCTGTTGACTATCAATGATACAAATCTCAGCAAGAGGGCCAGCAATCACTTCTCCAGCTTCCCACAGAGTTGAGGGTACACCTGATCAGGTCCTGGGAATTTATCCACTGTTAGGATAAATTCTTCCTCTGTAATATGGACATTTTGCAAGATGTCACCATCTATTTCCCTACAATCTATACCTTCCATTTCCTTTTCCACAGTAAATACTGATGGAAAATACTAATTTAGTATCTCCCTCATTTTCTGCAGCTCCACACAAAGACCGCCTTGCTGATCTTTGAGGGGCCCTATTCTCTCCCTAGTTACCCTTTTGTCCTTAATATGTATGTAAAAACTCTTTGGATTCTCCTTAATTCTACTTGCCGAAGCTACCTCATGTCCACTTTTTGCCCTCCTGATTTACCACTTAAGTATATTCCTACTTCCTTTATACTCTAAAGATTCACTATGCACAACGTATGCTTCCTTTTTCTTAACCAAACCCTCAATTTCTTTCGTCATCTAGCATTCCTTATATCTACCAGCCTTTCTTTCACCCTAACAGGAATATACTCTCTCTGGATTCTCTTTACCACATTTCTGAAGGCTTCCCATTTTCCAGCCATCCCTTTACCTGCGAACATTTGCCCCCAACCAGCTTTCAAAAGTTCTTGCCTAATACCGTCACAATTGGCCTTTCTCCAATTTACAACCTGGTCGATCCTTTTCCATCATTATTTTAAATCCAATAGAATTATGGTCGCTGGCTCCAAAGTGCTCCCCCACTAACACCTCAGTCATCTACCCTGCCTTATTTCCCAAGAGTAAGTCAAGTTTTGCACCTTCTCTAGTAGGTACATCTGCATACTGAACCAGAAAATTGTCTTGTACACACTTGACAAATTCCTCTCCATCTAAACACTTAACACGATGGCAGTCCCAGTCTATGTTTGGAAAGTTAAAATCCCCTATTATTACCACCCTATTTTTCTTACACATAACTAAGATCTGCTTACAAGTTTGTTTCTCAATTTCCCTCTGACTATTAGAGGGTCTATAATACAATCCCAATAAGGTTATACTCCCTTTCTTATTTCTCAGTTCCACCCAAATAGCTTCCCTGGATATATTTCTGGTAATATCCTCCCTCAGCACAGCTGTAATGCTATCCCTTATCAAAAATGCCACCCCCTACCACCGCCCCCCTCCTCTCTTGCCTCCGCTCCTATCCTTCCTGTAGCACTTGTATCCTGGAACATTAAGCTGCTGGTCCTGCCCATCCCTGAGCCATGTTTCTGTAATTGCTATGATATCCCAGTCCCATGTTCCTAACCATGCCCGGAGTTCATCTGCGTTCCCTGTTAGGCCCCTTGCATTAAAATAAATGCAGTTTAATTTATTAGTCCTACCTTGTCCCTGCCTGCCCTGACTGTTTGACTCGCTTCTCTTTTAAGTCACGTTCTCTAGATGACATAAGGTTTTATTTTAAAAAAAGGTGGGATCTCAGTTCAAACAATCCATGAAAAGTGCTTGAGTCTGTCAGTATTCCAATCTTGAATCAGAGTGGTTCTATTTCCAAAATAGGAATTTATAAAAATTACATGGATTGACTGCCTGCAAATTGTGTGCTTTTTGAGCAAAATTGAATGAATCTGCAAATATAATTCTGCCAATACAAAGTCACTCCACAGAGTTGAGTTTGTGTGCGCATGCATGAGAGACTCTGTATGCATGTGGATTTGTGTGGAGAGTGCATGCAAGCATGTGCACATGCTTGGTAAAGTTTGTGTGATGGAGTGTTGGGGTGTTTGTGTGTGTGTTATGAATAAAAGTGAGGGATTGCTGGGTCATGTTGTAAAACAGAGAGACATGGAGGAGTAGGAGTTCAGGTACACAGTTCTTTGAAAGTTGCATCACTGGTAGGTTGGGTGGTTAAGAAGGCATTTCGCACAAATGCCTTCATTGTTCACGCTGTTGAGTTTCCAAGTTGAGACATCATGTTGAGGTTGTACAGAATGTTGGTGAGGCCATTTTAGAATACTGAGTACAGTTCTGGTGACCCTGTTATAGGAAGAACTCTATTAGAGGGGGTTCGGTAAAGATTTACCAGAAAGTTACCAGGACTGGAGGGTTTGAGTTATAAGGAGAGGGTGGAGCACAGGAAATTTTGGGGTGACCTCATTGAGATTTATAAAATCTGATGCGTGCAGGTAAGGATTATAGCAAAGGGCTGTTCCTTCACGTCGGGGTGCTCAAAATTGAGGGGCATATTGTTTTAACGTGAGAGGAGGGAGATTTAAAAGGAACCTGAAAGGCAACGTTTTGACAGAATGTTGCTTGCATGTGGAATGAATTTGCTGAGGATATGGTAGATGCAGGTACAGCTACAACATTTAAATGACATTTAGATGGGTACATGAAGAGAAAGGTTTAGAGCGATATGGGCCAAATGCAGGCAAATGGGACGAGTTTAATTTGGGAATCCTGGTCAGCATGAAGGGGTTGGACCGTGCTGTATACCTCTATGAACCAGAAGTCATCTTATTCAAACTAGTAGAATTCTGAAAGGGGTTTAACAGGATAGATGCAGATACAATTCTCCTTCGTTGGGGGCGTCATAGAATCCTGACAACTTGGAAGCAGGTCGTTCGGCCCATTCTGGCCCTCTATTTTGCATCCCACCCATACCTACCCCCTTACTCTGTATTTCCCATGGCTAATCCATCCTAACTTGCACATCCCTGACAATAGGACTGTGTGAGAATCTCTCCAACTATGTCAAAGGCATCTTGAAACCCATCATTCATGGAACCCCTAGCTTCTGTCACGACACTACAGATTTCTTACAGAAACTCAGCACCCACAGACCAGTAGTCTCAATGTCGGCATCACGGCAACAGCCTCATTACTTAACACCAACAATTGCCAATCTCTGACCACCATCCTACAACTCATCCACTTTATCCTCGATCTCAACATCTTCACCTTTGACAACCAGTTCTTCATCCAGACACACAGAACAGCCATGGGACCAAATTTGCACCCCAATATGCCAACATTTTCACGCATTGGTTCAAACAAGACGACTTCTCTACGCAGGGCCTCAAACCAACACTATACACCAGGTACATTGACGACATTTTCTTCTTCTGGATGCATGGAGAGGAGTCACGGAAAAAGCTATACAGTGATATCAACATGTTCCATCCCATCGTCAAACTCATCTTGGACTATTCTCTACTATCTGTCTCATTCTTGGACACCTGCATCTCCATCAAGGATGGGCAGCAACTCAGCACCACACACAACCTCAAAACCACGCATAACCTCACGATGCTACACTTCTCCAGCTTCCACCCAAAACAGCCATCCCCTTATGGACAAGCCCTACGCATACACAGGATCTGTTCAGATGAGGAAGAATGTGACGGGCACTTAGAAGTATTCAGGGATGCTCAACTCATTGCCCGTCGGTTCCAACATGCCATGGTGAACCATGGGAAATGCAAGGTTATAGTTTCATAATAATAGAAGCAAGAGTAGGCCATTTGGCTCCGCCATTTATTAAGATCATGGCTGATTTATCCATCGTCTCAGCTCCTCGTCCCTGCATTGTCCCAACTACCCTTAAGTCCCCAACCATGCAAAACCTATCCAACCGTGTCTTCAATATACTTAATGAAGCTGCCTCTAGTGCTTCCATGGGCAAACAATTCCATAGATTCATGACTCTCTGGGAATAGTGGTTCCTCCTAATGTCTGTCCTAAATCTACTCCCCCTAATCTTGACACCTGGTCTCATCCACCAGCAGAAATGTGTGGATAGGATAGGGCTGCATTCCACAGTGCAATGAATTCCCATCTCCCACCAAGATCCCAGATGTACTCAGTTGCAGTCTCTCAATTGAAAGATTTTACTGTAACTTTTGCTCCCAGTAAGGGCAAAAAAGTCCATTCTTCATAACCACATTTCTGCTTTCACCGAAGGCGATTAGAATCATATAGCATGGAAACAGACCCTTCCGTCCATCTCGTCCACAGCGAACAGATATCCTAAATTAATTTCCTCTCATTTGCTAGCATTTGGACCACATCCCTGTAAACCCTTTCTATTCATGTACTCAGCCAGATGCCTTTTAAATGTTGTAATTGTACCAGCCTCCTCCACTTCCCCTGTTAGTTTGTTCCATACATGCACCACCCTCTGCTTGAAAAAAAATGCCTTTCAGGTCCCTTTCCTCGCCCACCTTCAACCTATGCCCCTCTTGTTCTGGACTCCCCTACCCTGGGAACAAACCTTGGCTATTCACCCTATCCATGCACCTTAGAAATTTCTAAGGTCACCTCAGCCTTTAATGCTCCAGGGAAAACATTCCTGGCCGACTCAGCCTCTCCCTGTAGCTCAAACTCACCAACTCTGGCAACAGCCTTGTAACTCTCTTCAAAATCCTTTCGAAAGTTTCACAACATCTTTCCTATAGTACAGAGACCAGAACTGTGTACAGTACTCCAAAAATGACCTCCTCTACTGCCTCAGCATAACCTCCCAACTCCTATACTCAATCCACTGACCAATAAAGGAAAGCATACCAAACACGTTCTTCACTACCATCTCTACTTGTGACTCCACTATCAAGGAAAGGAACCTACACTTCCTGTCTCTTGGTTCAGGAACACTCCCCAGGACCTGACCATTTAGTATATACATCCTGTCCCAATTTGCCTTTCCAAAATGCAACACCTCACATTTCTCTAAATCAAACTCCATCTACTATTCCTCGGCCTATCTAATGAATTATAATTCATAGTGAACACTCTTTCCTATCTTATTCCTGAGAAGCTGAAAATCTCCATCCCACTCACTCTCTCTCCATTTTTACTTTGCTGAACCTCATCCTGAAGGGTCTGGATCATTCCGATGACCAGGCCCACACTCAGGAGGATCTAACTGAAACATACAGAATACTGAACAGCATGGCCAGAGTGGACATTGGGAAGATGTTTCCACTGGTAGGAGAGACTAGGACTTGATGGCACAGCCTTCGAGTAAAGGGAAAACCTTTCAGAATAGAGGCAAGGAGAAACTTCATCAGCCAGAGAGCGGTGAATCTATGGAATTCATTGCCACAGAAGGCTGTGGAGGACAAGTCACTGAGAAAATTTAAGACTGCGACAGATCGGTTCTTGAGTATCAAGGGGATTGAGCGTTACAGGGAGAAAGTGGAAGAATGGGCTTGAGAAACTCATCAGCCATGATTAAATGTTGGAGCAGAGCTGATGGGCAGAATGGCATTATTTCTGCTCCTATGTCTTGTGGTCTGTTAACATCCTGGACACTGTCAGAATTGGGAGCAGGAGTAGGCCATTTGGTCTTTCAAGCTTGGACCAGCATTGCACAGATCATAACTGGATATGAATCTACCTCCATCTCGGTGGATAGGCTGAGATGTTTTCACTGGAAGAAAGTGAGGGCTGCAGATGCTGGAGATCAGAGTCCAGAGTGTGATGCTCGAAAAGCACAGGACTGGCAGCATCTGAAAAGCAGGAAAATCAATGATTCGGGCATAAGTCCTTCATCAGAGCTTATGCCCAAACGTAGATTTTCCTGCTGCTCGGATGCTGTCTGTATTTTTTCCAGCACCACACTCATTTTCACTGGACCACAGGAGATTGAAAAGTGACCTTTTAGAGGTTTATAAAAATCATGAAGGGGATAGATGAGATGAAAGGCGGAGGTCCTTTCCCTTGGGTGGGGGTTTCAAGATTAGAGAGCAAATTTTGAAGGTGAGAGGAGAAAGGTTTAAAAAGTAATGAGGGGCATGATTTTTTTTTTTTACAGAGTGGTTTGTGTGGAATGAATATCCAGAGGAAGTGGTGGGTGCAGGTACAGTAACAATATTTAAAAGGCATTTGGATAAGTGCATGAATAGGAAAGGTTCGGAGGGGCATGGGCCAAACACAGGCAGCTATGACTAGTTGAGTTTGTGAATATATTCAGCATGGACTAGTTGGTCTGAAGGGTCTGTTTCTGTGCTGTATGACTCTGTAACTGTCCTATACCGGTCTTAAAATCATTTTCTTGCCTTTCTCCATAAATGTTCACTTATTTGATGTTCAAAAATCAGATGAATGCAGTCTTGGATATATTCAATGACCCCCTAACTGCAGGAAGACATCCCTAATTCTGAACTCAATTCCTCTTGCTCACATACCACTTGCTTTGCTCATTGCTTGCTGCAACTTCTGACAACTGGCGTTCACTGGACGCTGAGCCCCCTTTGTACATCCATACATCATTTCTGATGAAGGGCTCATGCCCAAAATGTGGACAGTCCTACTCCTTGGATGCTGCCTGACCTGCTGTGCTTTTCCAGCACCACACTTTTCAACTCTGATCTCCAGTATCTGCAGACCTCACCTTCTCCACATCCCAATATGTCAGCATTTAAACAATGCACCTCCTTTCTGTTTTTTTTTCCCACAGCAAAGGCTATCACTTCAAATTGCGGTACTGTATTCGTCACGTGTTTGTCAATTGCGGTCTTTTCTACATCGAGGAGACCAAATGTAAATTTGAGGAATGGTCCACAGCTGAAGCCGCAGAGTCTGAATGGACCTCCCTGTCACCACCCATTTTAATTCCCCTTCCCACTCCCTTTCTGACATCACCACCTTAGGCCTCCTGCATTGCCACAACGAACCAAACCGTAAATTAAAGGAACACCTCATCTTCTGCCTGGGCAGCCAACAGCCCAGAAGCCTCAACATTGTGTTTTCCAATTTTAAATAACCTCCCTTTCCATCCCCGACTCCCTTCCCAGTCCCTCCCATTCCACTCCTCCTTGCCACCAACCAGATTCCTTCCACCCACTGATCAACCAAGTTGTACCCTCTACCTGTCTCCAACTATCTCCACTTCACCACCCTGCCCCCAGCACAACCTTGTTCTGCATCTTCCCCTACACCCATCACCAGTCTGGAACAAGGGTTACACCTGAAACGTCAACTTCTCCACCTCCTGATGCTGCCTGGCTTGCTGCATTCTTCCAGCCTCCTGCCGGTCTATTTTGCCAATTGAGACACAGACCTGGACCAACATTTCCTGAGTCTGCCCCTTCCCTGGATTTGTTCCCTCTCCTTTTGGTTGCTGCAAGTCAACAATTAAACCCCAGAATGAAAAATAAATAGAAATAGGAGTGAGAAAAGAGTGTTGTACTCACAGATGTTAGACAGAGGAAGGAAGTTGCAGTCTGGGCTGAAGCTCAATCTTCATTCTGAGAGAGTGGAACAGCAGCAGCTTCAGAAGGTCATGGTCCAGCTTCTGCTTTCAGACAGTAGGGGAGCTGTGATTGGCAAGAGGATAAGTCACCTTCGGGTCCTCCAGTGCTCAATATCGGTCCATCAAAAGAAGATCTTGTACTTTTTCTGCCGACAGCAAGGAACATGCCCAATGTTTTGGTGACACCACTGAACACGCGCCCTGCAATATGCTCTGTGGCGATTCTAGTGTGACTGACAGATTTTAAGTGTCCAAATACCAAGAGGAGAAAAAAGGGTAGAGCCACAACTTTTTTTTCCCCACACGGCTTGACATTTTATTGTCTTGGCATTTTGTATGGCTGCTCAATCTCTGTGCTTTCCCCGCTGTAGGGGTGAAGTTCAGAACTAGAGGGCATAGGTTTAGGTTGAGAGCGGAAAGATGTAAAAGGTACCTAAGGGGCAACATTTCCATGCACAGTGTGGTGCGTGTATGGAAGGAGCTGCCAGAGGAAGTGGTGGAGGCTGATACCTTTTAAATGTTGTAATTGTATCTGGATGGGTATATGAATAGGAAGGGTTTAGAGGGATATGAGCCAAGTGCTGGCAAATGGGACTAGATTAATTTGGGCTATCTCGGAGAAAGCGAGGACTGCAGATGCTGGAGATCAGAGTTGAGAGTGTTGGAACAGTACAGCAGGTCAGGCAGCATCCAAGGAGCATGAGAATTGACATTTTGGACATAAGCCCTTCAACAGGAATCTTTTCTGAGGATGTAGAATCTGGGTTGCAGTTCTGGGAAAAGTGAGGCTCTGAGCTTGGGCAGGACAGACTGCAGGTAAAGTAGATGGCTGACACTGTGGAGTGGAGGATTCAGGAAGAGAATCGTTGAAGGTTTTGTAGTGTGTACTTGGTATCCTGTTCAGGTCCAAACTGGGTTGGTCTGAATGTGACCCGGAGTCCATGTGGGATCAGATGGATCTGTAGCCAAGCAATGAGAAAGGAGATATGGCTGTGGTAGTCAAATTGCTTGAGGACATGGCTGAATAAATTCTGGGCAGAGGAGAGGACTTGGGGGGTACAGCGAGAGAGGGACTCAGATCTTTGTAGACAGAGGAGAAGAAGAACTTCTTCCAGGTAGGCTTCCATGGAAGAGGCTTCACAGTAATGTTGAAACCAACTAGGAGAAAGTGAGGACTGCAGATGCTGGAAATCAGAGGCAAGAGTGAAGTACTGTAAAAGCACAGCAGGCCAGGCAACACCCGAGGAGCAGGAGAATCGACGTTTCGGGCATAAGCACTTCATTTGCAATCTTTTGATTCCTTTCGGGCATACGCTCGCCTGATGAAGGGCTTATGCCCGAAACATCGATTCTCCTGCTCCTCGGATGCTGCCTGAGCTGCTGTGTTTTTCCAACATTACACTGTCACTATTTTGGATATCTGGTTGGCATGGACAGGTTGGCCCAAAGGGTCTGTACAACTCTATGAGAAGCATACTTTGACAAATTACAAACTAATGTCCTTGTTAACAAGGCTTAGTACACGACATGCTTTACTAACCATTCTCAACCGGATCCTACCCCTTCAGTGACTGAGGAACATATACATGCTGGTGCATAATCTACCTCACCAGTACTTCCACTAGCCTAATCTCCTTCACTAGTATTTCCACACTACCCTAGGGAATTGCACAAGTAATAGCAAGAGTAAACACCACAAGGATTTTTAAAAAGTGAGGATAAACAGCAAAGGATTAAAAAACATTGAGGGCAAAAAGCTCAAGGATTAATAAAACAGTGAGGGGTAAACAGCACCAGCGCCAGTAAAAGCAGATGGAAAGTGAGTGTAAAATGTGACTATGACAGGACAGGCCCCACATTCCTTCCCCTCCGTCCCCCCCACAACCTGCCTCACCTTTCACCTCCCGGGCCCAGTACCTTCCAGGTGGCCCCATAGTTAACACAGGGGCCGCCCCACGACCAGTAGAACTCCACCACCCAGGCGGCCGACCAGTTCCCAAACAGGCCCTTAACCCCATCCGCCTCCAGAATGGTCACCGGCTCCTGCCTGCTGTACAGCCGGCCGGTGTGGCCGTGACACAGCAGCTGCGCCAGGAAGGCGGCGGTGACCAGTGACGGGGGTCTGCCCCGGGCCGCACGGCGCCATTTTCCTAACGGCCGCCGCTTCCCCGCTCGAGCGACTTCTCCTCCCAACCGCCTTCACCCCCGCGTGACGTCTGCACGGGGGGATGGGCGGGGCCGGGGGAGCCTCACCGTCACCAAGCAACAGCCACCTCGCGCTACAACTGCTCATTCACAAAAACAAACTCTCCTGTCTCGCTCTGCAGCTGCAGGGGGGGGACACTGCCACGTTTCGAGGAGCCCTGTCTACATTGGGAAAGCTCACGGCTCCATTTAAACAGATATTCCGACATCTAACGGAACGGCCTCATATCTAAAGGGGCAATCTGCATTTTAAAGGGACATGGACATTTTCACGGGCTATTTCTGCAAAGAAAGAGATTTAATGGACAAGAGCTCGTGGGTCCACAGTTAAAATGATTTAAACAGTCTTTTTTTTATTTCACTGCCTTCCAAGGATACAGAATTTCTCCCATCTGAAATAGTTTGCCCAGAAAATAATCCAGCAGGAATATGATTATGGAGCTATCAATAAAAATGTCTAATTTGGGTCACCCAACGTTATTAATGGAAGAACATTATCTCTTCAAGTTTCGATTTGCCCATCAAAATTCATTGAATTTAAGGTGTTCCATTGTTGTTCTCATCTGAGTGCAGAACCAACTCAACTGACTGAACAACCGAAACAACTATTCTGTATGAACTTTAGATGTGACATCCTCTCCCTCTCTCTCTGTTGACCAATGGGATTAACGAGGGCTGGAAGTACCGCTCAGAATACGATTGCTGATCTATAGTTTGCTTCTGCTGCTGAACATAAGGATTTAAAAGCTGCTAGCCTGATCCCGCACAATGCAGAAAAACAGGCTGTTCACCCGTGTCTGCGCAGAGGATAATTATCACTTGGAATGGATTACAAAATGGTAAAAACAATGACTGCAGATGCTGGAAACCAGATTCTGGATTAGTGGTGCTGGACGAGCACAGCAGTTCAGGCAGCAGCCAAAGTGCAGCGAAATCGACGTTTCGGCCAAAAGCCCTTCATCAGGATCACAAAATAACAACTGTTACCAGTCCCACAACTCATGAGTTTCCCATGGACAAAGTTAAAAATCACACAACACCAGATTGGAATCCAACAGGTTTATTTAGAAGCACTAGCTTTCGGAGCGCCGCTCCCTCATCAGGTGGTTGTGGAGAATTAGATCGTGATCCCGGAATTTGTAGCAAATACAGTCCAGTGTCATGAAAATGTGATACATTAAACAATTTTAGATTAAATCTTCCATCTTTTAGAATGGGTTTCTGCTCTGTGATATGTTAATCCCTGAACTTGTTTTTAATGACCTTCTCAAGAATGTCATTGAAATGCAGAGTTTTTCTAATAACTGGTGTGAATTCTGTCTGGGTCCCAATGTTGAGTCAGACTGACATTTTTCTTAGAAAAGCTCTGCATTTATATTCCACTTTTGAGAAGGTAATTTATAGATTAGGGTGCAATTTAGGGTGGATTGGCTGTGCTAAATTACCTATAGTGCTCAGGGATGTGCAAATTAGGGTGGATTATCCATGGGAAATATGGAGTAAGGGGGTAGGTATGGGTGGGATGTTCTTCAGAGGGCCAGTGTGGAATGGATGGGCTGAATGGCTTACTTCCACATTTTCGGAATTCGATGACTCCCTTAACACCGCCCCCCCCCCACCCCCACCCCCACCAAAGGAACATTTTATCTGTATATATTCTGTCAAGCTCTTCGAGGAGAAAGTGAGGTCTGCAGATGCTGGAGATCAGAGCTGAAAATGTTTTGCTAGAAAAGCGCAGCAGGTCAGGCAGCATCCAAGGAACAGGAAGGGCTTATGTCCGAAACGTCGAATTTCCTGTTTCTTGGATGCTGCCTGACCTGTTGCGCTTTTCCAGCAACACATTTTCAGCTCTATTCTGTCAAGCCCCTTTCAAAATTCTATTGGTTTTCAATAAGGTCACTTCTGGTTCATAGAGGTATTCAACACAGAAACAACTCGTCCATGCCGAGCAGGATTCCGAAACTAAACTAGTCCCACTTCCCTGCATTTGGCCCATATCCCTCTAAATCTTTCCATTCATGTACCCACCCATTTGTCTTTAAACATTGTAACTGGACCTGCATCTACCAGTTCCTCAGCAAGTTTATTCCATGTGCAAACCACCTTCTGTCAAACCATTGTCCGTCAGGTTCCTTTTAAATCTCTCTCCCCTCACCTTAAAGAAATATGTCACCTAGCCTCGAGCTCATTTTAACAACCCCCTAGTTTTATGCTAAGGAAGAATCCTTTGCTATTCACCTTACCTCCACTCCTCATGATTTTATAAATCTCAATGAGGTCACCCCTCAGCCTCCTTCACTCCAGTGAAAAAAGTCCCAGCCTCTCTAAAAAAGTACCTGATCCCTCACCACCGCCACCCTCCATTACCCAGGACCCTACCATTAACTGTACATGTCCTGCCCTTCCTTGTTTTCACAAAACGCAAGCCCTTGCTTTTATCCATACCTCTCTCATACACAGCTCTCTCTCAGACACACACAGGCTTATACTCCATCACACTCACAATTTACCTGCACGCACACAATCTTACATGCACACACTCACATTCTCTCATGAATGCACACACATATCTCTTTGGGGTGAATTTGTATTGGCAGGATTATTCTTGCAGATACATTCAATTTTGCTCAAAGAGCACGTAAACTGCAGGCAGGCAATCCATGTAATATTTTATACATTCCTACTTTGGAAATAGAACCAGTCTGATTCAAGATTGGGATACTGATAGACTCGAACCTCACACCTTTAAAGCATTGTCTGAACTGAGATGTCACCTATTTTTTATAACACCTTAAGTCATCTCGAGAATGTGGTTTAAAAGATTTATATTAATGAACCAAAACCTGCAACCCATTCTAAAAGATGGAAGAGGTAACAGCAATCTAGGCTTGTTCGAATATCTCCTATCAGTTGCATGACACTGTGATCTTTTGCTATGAAATCTGTGCCTCATTACCCTGCTCCACAGCTACCCGATGAAGGAGCTGCACTCCAAAAGTGAGTGCTTCCAAATAAACCTGTTGGACTATAACCTGGTGATGTGAGATCTTTAACTCTATCCACCCCACTCCAATACCGGCTCCTCCATATTGTAACTCGTGAACACAGCCCACACCTCCCGGTGCTGCCATTGCACTTTACAATGTCAATGAAATGACTCAGTCTGCACTCCTGAAAAATTCCCAATTTCTCAAGATACTAGTTACTCATTCACTGCTCCATTTCATACGCAACATTGGAAACTTAGTGCAGCAGGCTGAAAGAAATGAGCAGCTTTAAAACTAAAAACTCTTGGAGCTCAAAGCTTTCGATGAGAATCTGAGACCGGTAGTAAGTTCAGGTAACCTTTATTGTGACCCAGCTTTGTTACACCTTCAGAACCCCGCCCCCAGCAAAAAAGCATAGAAAAAGGAACTGCTTTTTAAACAGTTCAAAGCACACACACTCTCCACCCATCCCACCTCACCTTCTTTACTGTTTGTCACCACCAAGTTGTCCTTTTGTAACTGGATCCTTGGTACAGCGTAACCTGAAGGAAGTATTGCCTCACTCAGCAAAAAAGATTTGTCAATTCAGGGTGTAATGCAGCTTCTTGATGAACAACCTGGTTAACATCCCCAGGAAGGTGGGAGCAAAATGGAACATCAAGACATTAACACCAACACACTTCAGTCAAACATTTCTGCTCCCAGGAAGGGCAAAACATCCTGAAACTCCAGTCTTCACCATCAGATTTCTGCTTTCACAGAAGACGATTAAAGTCATACAGCACGGAAACAGACCCTTCGGTCCAACTTGTCTGTGCCAAACACGTATCCTAAATTAATCTAGTCCAATTTTCCTGCATGTGGCCCATATCCCTCTAAATCCTTTCTATTCATGCACCCAACCAGAAGAATTTTAAAATTCCCCTCTCACTTCAAACATATGCCGCACTAGTTTTGGACTCACCCTATCCATGCCCCTTATGAATGTCGACATGGTCACCCCTCAGCCTCCAATGCTCCAGGGAAAATATCCTCAGTGTATTCAGCTTCTCCCTCCAACTCTGGGGTTACACTAAACGTTACACTATTCGCAGCAGAGAGTAACTGTGCATGTTTCCTGAGTGTGATCACAGTTTCACTTGCTCATCAGAAACAAAGATCCAAAAGGACACCACAACTGCGGAGAAGTCATGGAAATGTGGGGACTGGAGAAAGGGATACCATTTTCTGTTGGCACCGGAGACTCATTAGCTCAGTCGCATTGGGAAGAGGCAGTTCTTCAAAACATTATTACAACATTATTTCCAATTGACAAAAATACATTCACACTGCCTGATTACCTTGAACTTGTACAAGTGCCCTGTCATAACATCTTTAATTATAGTTTTCGACATTTTCCCTATGACATATGTTAAGGTTCAAAGTTTGTGCGAAGATTTGTAGCTCGGGTGCTTGTTGTAGTGGTTCTGTTCGCCGAGCTGGAAGTTTTTGTTGCAAATGTTTCGTCCCCTGGCTAGGAGACATCATCAGTGCTGTGGAGCCTCCTGCGAAGCGCTTCTTTGATGTTTCTTCCGGCATTTATAGTGGTACCACTATAAATGCCGGAAGAAACATCAAAGAAGCGCTTCGCAGGAGGCTCCACAGCACTGATGATGTCTCCTAGCCAGGGGACGAAACGTTTGCAACAAAAACTTCCAGCTCGGCGAACAGAACCACTACAATATGTTAAGGTAAATGGTCTGCAGTTTCCCATTCTCTGTCTCCCTTTTTGAAAAAAAAGAGTTTCCACAATTTAAAGAAATCTTCCCTGAAACTAATGACGTTGTGGAAAATTAAAACCAATGCATTAACTATTTCACTGGTTAGTGTTTCTTTAAGAGTCTTAGATGAAATCCTTCAGGTACCCGGAAGTTGTCAAACCGTAGTTCCAACAGCTTACTCAGTACTACTTCCCTGGTAATTGTAATTTTCTTCAGTTCCTTCCTCCCTTTCAATTCCTGATTTACAGCTAGTTCCAGGGTGTTACTTGTATCCTTTCTAGTGAAAACAGATTCAAGCTCTTTTTTAATTCATCTGCCATCTCTTTATCCTCCATTATTGAATCCCCAGACTCATTTTCTATTGAACCAACACTTATTTTGTTAACTTTTTAAAAGAAAGCTGAAGAAACTTTCCTCCCTGTTTTTGTATTTTTGGCTAACTTTCTAACCCTAATTGCTGTGCTACTGCCTGCATTATTTCAGCTGTTTTGCCCCAGCTCTCAACTTGAGCATCAATCTGTCTGCTTCTTTTATTGAACTGACCTTGATTAGGTGTTGCAAAACACACAAGGACAAGTCTTTCCTCTCCAGAATGTCTTGGTACTTAAAATGATAAAATTCACTTTGAAATATTGTTCATTCAAACTTTACTAAGCACATCCTACAGATTCAAAATTCAACAATGAGATGCAGTTTTGTTACAATCATTCAGTTTGAAGAAAAAAACTATTAACTTTGAAGAGAAGTTGAAAACCCAGTCATTAATTGGAAGAACAGCTCTTTTTTTTTGTTTAAAAATGTGAAAACCTAATCAACAGGAATAACATCGCAGAATAGTGTGTATGGCATTAAATTGTAAATCTAGTTTTCTTTCCTTCCCTGCCATAGTTCCCACAAATCTTTATAGAATCTTGATAGTTCATTCACTTTTTGGGAATAGTCCAAGACATGCAATATCTTTCTAGGATTCACTTGAATTCTTCTCAGGATTCCAAGAATATCTGGTAATTTTATGAGGATGCCTCCATTAGCTTTTGACTAAGTGAACTTCTAGATTTCGTTTGAGACTTCAAGGTTGAGACTGATCAGTTTGAATGTCGGTTGGAAAAACCTCTGGTTCCTCATGGCTGTTTGTACTTTTAATCTCACAGCACCTAGTGTGTGAGTGACTAAGCTGCTGCTGAACACAAACTGCTTTCTGTCAGCAATGCAAACTCCACGGTGTGTTGTTTGAGTGTTCTCACCATCTGGAAAAATGATGGGGTAATCTCAGTCAGGATAGCACAACAACACTCCTTCCTCAGGAGGCTTATGAAATTTGGCATATCAATAATGACCCTCACCAACTTTTACAGATGCACTATAGAAAGTGTTCTATCTGGATGTGTAATGACCTAGTCCAGCTACTGCTTTGCTCAGAATGGTAAGATACTACAGAAGGTTTTATGCACATCGCAGACCATCATGGAAGACAACCTACCATCCATGGTCTCCACCTACACTTCTCTTTGCTGCAGAAATGCTGCCAAAATCATCAAATTCTCCTCCAACCCCCTAATGCTCTCTCACAACCTCTTTGGTCAGGCAGAAGATACAGAATCTGGAAACACATGCACCAACAGGTTCAGAAAGAGTTTCTTCCCTGCCATTGTTAGACCGATGAATGGACTCTCTTTGTACGTATGGAATGATCTGCAGAGAAAGTGGTGGAGACTGCTACAATTACAATATTTAAAAGGCATCTGGATGGGTGAATGAATTAAGAAAGGTTTACAGGGATATAGGCCAAGTTTTGGTAAATGGAACGAGATTTATCCAGATTAACTGGTCAGCATGAACGAGTTAGACTGAGGGGTCTGTTCCCATGCTGGACATCTGTATCACTCTGTCCAATGCTCACTTACCTTCCCCTTCAATAACAGCATAATTGGAAATATATGACATAGCTACAACACATAATTACAACAATTAATTATAATCAAATGTGAGAAAACCACGAAAAGCACGTTGAATATTTAACAATTTAATAACACTGGACAAATCTCTGACCCTTTTCACGTTCCAGTTCTGATAAATGCCATGAGGATCTGAGAGAGCGAATCCGAAACCCCTTCGCTTGCATTCTACACTCTCCGCCGCCAATTGGTATAAGTGTACAGTGCTTTCCCTCTTCTCTCTCCCTCCCAGGATGAGGAATAGAAAGGGGGAGATATTGCTTTGCTCCCAGATGTTGCTCAGAGTTGGGGGTATCAGTCTGAAACTGATCGGGCTACTTCCGCATTGTGACGTCCATATACGGGGCGGGACGTCCGGAAGGAGCCGGCCGATGACAATCTCGTATTCCAAGACGGTTCTCTCCTATTGGCCACATGTCATGACATCACACAGGTCAATTGTGAGCCAATTGGAATGCCTGGGTAGCTGAAAGGCGATTGTTCCGCCGGCCAATCAGAGCCGCCGTATTGACTGACTGCGGAAGTTTGACCATGAGCTTCTGAAGCTGATGCGACTCCTCTCTTCACCCCCCCCTCCCCCCGATTGAAGGTTGAGCTTCACCTCGGACTGCAACTTCCTTTCTCTGTCCACCATCTGTGAGTACGGCACTTCCTTTTTTCACCCCCCCCTTTCCATTCTGGGGTTAAACTGCTCCGTTTCTGACTCTTTATTCCATCCAGTCCATGCTGAACATGATTCTAAACTAACTAGTCTCCACCTGCCTGGAAGTGGTCTCCCATTTCAGGGAGAAATTAGGAATGTATTCCTTTCTTGTTAGTCTGTGGAATGCTCCCTCACAGATAGTAATGGAGACTGGCTCATGGAATATATTCAAGGCTTAATTGAAGAGAATTTTAAATGACAGGGATATGAAAGGTTACGGAGAACAGCAGGAAATGGAGTGAAGGCCAAAGTAGCACAGACCTGATTTTATGGAACAGCAGAGCAAATCCCAGGAGCTGAATGGCTCACTCATAGTTCAATCTGTGACAAGCTGTGTCCAGGGCAGGAAGAGGCGAGCATAGATCCATCAGTCAATATTTTTCAGCATTTATGGAGAATTTGGAACATGGGGCAATAATACCTAGTGAGGATGGAGGGAGACTGTGGTATTTAGATTCAAATTCTGGGGGGAGGGAGAGCAGAAAGAATGTTCCACAGGAACCAAAACTGTCTGTTTGGAGTTTCTATCCTGTGTAGACAGTGATGTCTTCTGTAATCTCCATTTTGCAGGATATGAGAACGGATGGAATTGCAGCCAGTAATCTCAAAACAAGATCTGATCGAGCCAATCGATTCACTGGCACAGGAATGTTATCAGCCTTTTGAATCTCACTGGATATTTTATTTGTCTTCTGTCCTGCCTGCTTTGAAAGGTTTCAAACTTCAGTGAGACCGAAGTACACAGACCTCAGTGAGCGTGTACCAGTGAACTGACTGTAGGAAGAGCTTTAAGCGGGTACAAAGACTGAAATAGCAACACCTCATTCGCAGCAGCAAGACATAGAACACGTTCTATTTGTGAGTGGTCCTTCAACTGGTTGTTGACACTAGAGGGCGGTGGGGATTCCCACGTGATGGAGAAACAGTGGAAATGTGGGGACTGCGGGAAGGAATTCAACTTCCAGAGTTTGCGAAAGCCATCGCCACCATCACACTGGGGAGAGGCCATTCACCTGCTCAGTGTGTGGGAAGGGGTTCACCCATTCATCTGCCCTGGTGACCCCCCAGCGGGTCCAGACGGGAGGACAAGGCCTTTCACATGCAACGTGTGTAGGAAGGCGTTCGTTCAGTTATCCACTCTGCATAGTCACCAGCGGGTCCACTCTAGGGAGAGGCCTTTCACCTGCTGTGTATGTGGGAAAGCATTCAACCGGTCTTCCAACTTCCAGAGTCACCAGTGGGTCCACACAAGGGAGAGGCCGTACACCTGCTCTGTCTGATGGAAGGCGTTCGTTCAGTTATGCACCCTGGTTACCCACCAGCGGGTCCACACCAGGGAGAGGCCGTTCACCTCTGTGTGTGGTAAGCACTTTCAGCGCTTCATCCACCCTGCAGTGTCACCGGGGAGAGACTATTCACCTGCTCCATGTGCGGGGAGGGCTTCAATGATTCATCTTCTCTGCAGAGACACCACGGGTCCACACCGGGGAGAGGCCGTTTACATGCTCCATTGGCGGGAAGGCATTCATTCAGTCCTCCAACCTGCAGAGTCACCAACAGGTCCACACCGGGGAGAGACCATTCGCCTGCTCAGTGTGTGGGAAGGGGTTCATTGATTGGTCTTCCCTGCGGAGACACCAGCCTATCTACAAGTGCGGGAAGGGATTCAGTCAGTCATACCATCTGGTCAGACACCAATCCAGTCACACTGAGTAGCAAACGTTTGGATGCTTTGTGGGTGTTACTTGTATTAATATTCAAGAGGGCATACATTGCCTGGTGAGTTGAGCAACTGTTAAGACACACTTACTGATTTGGAACATGGACTGAAGTCAGGAGGTGTATATCTGTCATGTTTGACGCTGAAGAAACCTGCCCTGTGTAAAGATTGGCTCCGGTTTCTCCGACCCCACAAGGCTGGCAGGACGATGACGTGGTGTGAGATATTGTATTGTAGGTCTCTTTACTAACCCACTCTCAAACTCTTTCTATTAAGTCATTCATAAGTCTTTTCTAACTTGCTCACAGGAGCCCTGTATCTAATAATATTGCATTCCCATTTCATTCACCCATAACTCTTTCCTGTAACATAGCTTGCTTCATTCATTCATTCACTCACTCACTCACTCACAGTTTTGTAGTATATTTTACTATTACAAAATAGAATAAGCTAAAACACTCATTACTGCTTTTTCACACCTTCATCCCTTACCAGCTCTTGCTACAAGCAGTGTTTAGGCCTATTTCTGCATCAAATGCTACCTCTCAATAACTGTCAACATGTTTTCAGAACAATACCTCCCTGCCATCTTATCACCATGAAAGAATACGATATTAATCAGCCCTTGCCAACCATCTATCAGGACCTGAATAAATACATCAATACATAAATACATCAGTTTCCCTGACTCGCAGCCACTGTCCCCTTTAAGAAGCTGACTATCGAGACTGCGCTTCCATGAAATTGCAGGAATGAATGAAACTCTCACTGGCAAATACTAAACAAGTCTCCCAACCCAGCTGCAGTAAACAGTTTAATTCCGTTTATTCTTTTATTCAGTGCAGGTACAATGGCTAACTTATTTAGAGCACACAGGCCGAGTAATTTTACTAACATTTGCTGACTTAAAAGACAAAAGGACTGTCACCTCTTAGTTCTGCAAGCAGACCACACAGACAATCTCAATCCCATCGGGAGTAGCAGCCAGCGTTTGTGTACAATAGATAAAACAATGGGACACCATAGTGATGGAGTGTTAATCTCTATAAGAACTGTGTGTAAAGAGGCTGCTGTAAGGATGGTATTTCGGGTTTCCATCACCACCTCAAACTTGTACAACTTGTGGTTGCTGAATAAAGAGGCTGTTTTCACCAGTTGCTGATTTTGGTCGCTATTTGAACACGATCCCACAACGGGAACAGAGAATTCTTGCCCAGTGCTGAAGGATGGATAAAAAGGAAAACTAAAGTTTCTGACGGCGGCTGACAATCCGAGTGGTGTTTGTGAGAAATGCCCAGAGCTATGTGGAAATTGTCAGGGTCTGGGTGACCCAACGATATTCCCAGGCTCTGAGCCTCACAACGAGTGGCAAGGTAGAGGACAGAATGTGGACACGGGTTATGACCCCACTATAGAGCTGGACAGCACAGAAACTGACCTTTCCATCCAACGTGGCCATGATGGCCAGATATCTGAAATTAATCTCATCCCATTTGCGTGCAATTGACCCATATCTCTCTGAACTCACCTCTCCATCCAGATGCCTTTGAAATGTTGTAATTGTACCAGTCCCACCACTCCCTCTGGTAACTCATTCTGTACGTGCACCACCTTCTGTGTGAAAAGGTTGCCACTTAGATCCCCTTCTCTCTCTTTTCCCTCCTTCCCCCCCACCTTAAACCTATGTCCTCTAGTTTTAAACACCAATGAGTCTGATTCCTTGCTGTACAGCTCTATGACTCTTGTGTAAGTGATAATATATTGGTGGTACACACTTGATGGGCCACAGGGCCTTTTCTGTACTGTATGATTCTGTGATCAGAAAACTCCCGTTGGGTTCCACAAAAGCATGTCTCTCTGTGCCTTTCTGAAACAGACACCATTTATAACAGATTAATGCAATAATAACCTTAACATGGAATTTAAGAACAGACATTCCATTTGAGCACGTTCCTTCTGTGCTGAAACCATTCTGTTGTTTGTGGGAGATCAGGCTGAGGAGCTTTAACTATTTAGGTTTAGATGTTACGCATATAAGTCTGGAATAACAGTAGATTAGGAATCGTGTTCAGAGAGAATAGTACTCCAAGCCTTTCTAATCCTGTTGTGTTAACGAGAGAGAGAGGATGTCGCGTCTACAGATCCGACAGAAGAGTTGTGCAGCTTGTTCGGTCAGTTGAGTTGGTTCTGCTCTCAGACAAGACTGGATGTTAATTTTGATGGATTCCTATTAAACACTACATCAGAACACTCCAAATCCAAGGAATGTGTCATGAGCAGATCAAAGATAACATTTGGAGAAATAGGTCCTGACATTTCTATCTTTGTGTGGGCTGGGTGGGGGGAGAAGTCTTCACATCAGGAAACATGCATGGAATGAGAAACAGTTCATGTCCAAAGTCTGATTTCACTCTTGTTCAGAACTGAATGGTGCTGGAAAATGCTCGTTTTTATGTCCTTGCCAGAGGGGAGAGTAAGAGCGAGGGTAACATGGTGAGAGTACCTAGAGCCAAAGGCAGAGATTGGTAATGATGGTGAAGAAGCGATTGAGGTATCATACAGGTGTTAATGGAAGGGAGAAAGCATCCACACTGCTCAGAACAAAGTCAACAAGACCCACCTGTGTGGGCAAATGGAACAAAATTGGAGAAGACTAAGCAGGGCAGATTGATACAGTGAATGTATCAGCTGCTAAACAAATAGTCCCAGGAATGCAGCACATAATTCCTTGAAAGTGGAGTTGGAGGAAGACAGGATTGTGAAGAAAATGCTTGCTTTCGTTGATCACAGCATTGAGGAGAGGCGTTGGGACGTCCTGTTGTGGCTGTACAGGACATTGGGATGATTACTTTTAGGACACGGCATGGCAGTCTGGTCACCATTCATTTGGAACGACCCTGTTAAACTTGAGAGGCTGCAGAAAAGATTTACAGGGATGTTGCCAGGACTGGAGGTTTTGACTTATAGGAAGATGCTGGGGCATTTTTACCCTGAGCATCGGAGTTGGAGGGGTGACCTTATAGAGGTTTATAAAATCATGAGGGGCAAGGATATGGCAAATTGCCAAGGTCCTTTTCCCAGGGATGGGGAGTCCAGAGCTAGAGGGTATAAGTTGAAGGTGAGAGGGGGAAAAATTTACAAAGGTGCAACTTTTTCCTGCACAGGGTGGTGTGTGTGTGAAACAATCTGCCAGAGAAAGTAGTGCAGGTGGGTACAATTACAACATTTAAAACCAAAATATTCCTCCAGTCACCTTTTAAAGGGATATGGACCAAATCCTGGAACTTGGGACTGGCTCAGATTGGGATATCTGGTCAGCATGGATGAGTTGAACCGAAGGGTCTGTTTCCGTGCAGAGTGACTCTATAAGTCTATAACTCTATTACCAAAACCAGACCTTTTTACTGATGATCTTCCTGCTGGGTTTTTAGTGTACCCAATTTCAGGAGATTTGTGGTGGGTAAAAGTGGCACATATCCCTGATCCTGGGAATCCTGGAAAATATTAAGGGGCTGTTAAATGTACTCCAACTTTGGGAACACTGGGTCTTGTGGAAGCTGTGCATTTGTCAAATATTTTCAGAAATTCTCTTCAACTGGCAGACTACAAACAATTTTCCCATGGAATGTTACACAGATATTAAGAATGTTACCTTGTAAAACGTTTTCCTGAAAATGAAGAATTCAACTTGCTGACATGAAACAAATGTTGGAGAGAAAGGAAACTGCCAAGATCAAAAAAGTTGATGAAAGTCAACACTTGGATCTAGAAACACCCAGAAGAGGGGTGTCTCATACCTATTCCTTCAATTAGTTTTGAAATATTGTTTGTGTGACTTAATAATTAAGTCATACCCAGCACATAGAAAGATGGCTATGGGTATTGGAGGTCAGTCATCTCAGCTCCAGGACGTCTCTGCAGGAGTTCAGAGGGTAGTGTCCTTGGCCCAACCATCTTCATCAATGACCTTCCTCCATCATCAGAAGTGAAGATGTTTGCCAATAATTGCACAATGTTCAGCACGATTTACAACTCCTCCCAAATTGAAGGAGTTCAGTTTGAAATGTGACAAGATCTTAATAATATCCAATGGGTTGGTGAGTGGCAAGTAACATGTGCCATGCAAATGCCGAGCAATGACTCATCCACAAAAGAGAGTTTGACCACTGCCCCGTGATATTCAACAGTATTACAGTCACTAAGTACCCCACTATCAACATCCTTGGGGTTTACTATTTACCAGAAACGCAACTCGACTAGCCACATATATATAGTGGCTAGAAGAGCAGGTCAGAGGTCAGGAATACTGCAGTGAGTAAGTCCACTCCTGACTCCCAAAACCTGTTTATCTTCGACAAGGCACAAGTCAGCAGTGTAATGGAATACTCTCCCACCAGTTTGGATGGGTGCAGCTTCAACAACATTCAAAAAACTTGATACCATCCAGGATTACATCAATGCACATTGCTGACTATAAACTGAGAGTTTAAAACAATTCATTTTAACAAGATTACTATAGATGTATGCTGGAGATATGGTGAATTATAAATGGAGTCTATGCCGAGCAATCTGCCTCTTGTTAATTATTGGTTAGTTGTTTTCTGTGTAAATAGCAATTTCAATTATCCATTGATTTGATTTAAGGGATGAAAACAGCATAGGATTTTATTACTTTTAAAAATAATATCTAATAATTAGAAAGATGTGACGTTGAATTTCTCAATGCTGGATTCTAATGGAAATGGGTCTCACTGAACTGGGAAAAAAACAACTCTGCAATCCACTTAGAATAAATGAAGATTAGAAACTTCATAGATCAAGTGAAGATTTTTTTGAACTATTTTAGAAAAGTTGAATTAGCAATTTATGAAAGATGTTCCAGAGCTACTAGTAGCAGCTCAAGGCATTGGACATTGAGTTTTAATCTGTAAACCGGACATTCAATTGATGAAATTCAGTTTTGAAACCTGTACTGAGTATCTCACACTTTAATTGCTTACACAGCCCCTAGTGGTCACAATCTATCATTCCATGTTAAGGTTTGAACCCAGCAAAAGCATTTACTTTTGCTTTTATTGGGTGTAAGACTACCCTAGCTCCATGGGAAATCAAACTAAGAATTTGGTTCAAAAATAAGAAAAAGTGCAATTGGGAAGAATTGGGTTGAGACTGAGGGAATGGTGTTGAGTGGAATGCTAAGGCCATTAGATGTTTGTTGCTTCTGATCTTTAAATAACCTAGGAATCAAACCAATTGCAGCTTTTATCAAATTTCCATAAAACTACAATAGACAGCATTACGTACTCTACGTGCTAAAGATATACAGGCAATTTAAATGAGTTATGGGAAAGAAAACGAGTGAAAACTAAAATTTAAACTGAGATTAAAAGTTATTCGCATGAGTCAAATGATAGTACGCTGTTTGTACTGTTTAATAAGAGACATAGTTTTGAAGTATTGAAATATAACCAGAACACTGGGACAAGAGCATTTTTGCCTTGTTTAAATATTGCTGCTTATCTGGGACAGTATGTTCAGTTTAGTTACAATGCCACAAAAATGGATAAATATTTTTTGGGAAATTTGGAAATAAGAGCAGCAAATGTGAAGGGGAAGGATGTGCTATGGGGAATTTTGGACAAGTATAACTTTTATAGCAGTAAAAAGGAGCCAGCGATACACCAGTTTAGATTGCTAAGGAAGGTCGATCAGTTGAACTGCAGCTTGCATTTGACAAATAGGAAGCAAATATGCCAATACACAAATCTAGGAAACTGAAGTATGTGTTAGCTGAAGCCAAGTTTTTTAATACTGTTAGGTTGGTTGAACACGTCACTGTTTAGGCCGCTTTTGGAATATTGCGTGCAGTTCTGGTCTCCTTCCTATCGGAAGGATGTTGTGAAACTTGAAAGGGTTCAGAAAAGGTTGACAAGGATATTGCCAGGGTTGGAGGATTTGAGCTATAGGGAGAGGTTGAATAGACTCTGAGTGTATTCCTGGGGCATTTGAGGCTGAGGGGTGAACATTATAGAGCTTGATAAAATCATGAGGGGCATGGATAGGGCGAATAGACAAGATCTTTTCCCTGGGATGGGCAAGTTCAGAATGAGGGCAGAGGTTTACGGTAAGAGGGAAAAGATATAAAAGAGACCTAAAGGGCAACTTTTTCACTCGCAGGGTAATGCGTGGTTGGAATGTGCTACCATTGGAAGTGTTGGAAGCTAGTACAATTGCAACATTTTAAAAGTCATCTGGAAGGGTATATGAATAGGAAAGATTTGGAGGGATTTGGGCTGGTGCAGGCAGGTGGGATGAGATTAGGTTGGGATATCTGGTCAGCATGAACGAGTTGGACCGAAGGGTCTGTTTTCATGCTGTACATCTCTATGACTCCATGACAAAGTAGCCTGCTTGATTGGCACCATATCCACATACATCCACTCCCTCTGCCCCACTGTTCAGAAGCAATAGTATCCACTATCTACAAGATGCACCACAGAAATTCACCAAAGATCCTTGGAAAATGTCTTCCAAATCAACAACCATCTCTATCTAGAAGTGATTTGGAGATGCCGGTGTTGGACTGAGGTGTACAAAGTTGAAAATCTCACAACACCAGTTTATAGTCCAACAGGTTTATTTGGAAGCACTAGCTTTATGTGTGCTTCTCCTTCATACTCCACAACCACCTGATGAAGGAGCAGCGCTCCAAAAGCTAGTGCTTCCACATATACCTGTTGGACTCTAATCTGGTATTGTGTAATGTTTAACCCCATCTAGAAGGACCAGAACAACACATACTTGGGAACACAACCTTTTGCAAGTAACTTCCTAGCCACTCACCATCTTGACTTGGAAACCTATTGCTGTTCCTTCAGTGTTGCTGGGTCCATGTCCTGGAATTTACCTCCCTAAAGGCATTGTGGGTCACTGTACAGTGTGTGGACCACAGCAGTTGAAGAAGGCAGGCCACCACCATCTTTTCAAGGGGAACTAAATGCTGGCTAGCCAGTGATGCCCATGTACCACGAGTAATGTTTAATAAATGATCGAAACAGAGGGTTGGAATCTGCAACCTAAAGAAAACACTAGAAAAGAGAGATAGATGGAGGGCACTGTTTCGGTCTTTACTTGAGGACAGAGAAAGTGATATACTGACACTGAATTGGAAACAGAGTTTAGAATTAAACACTTGTAGTGTTTAACTCAGTGCATAAATCGAAACTCGATTAAAGATTGGCTCTTGACATATACTTCATCAACACATCAATAGGACGTTAAGAAAGCATAAGGAACACTGGATTTCACCACGTTAATGGCGGCTGTAGCTCCCACAATCCTATGCGGTCCAGAAATCACTATCTGCCGGCAGTGCGGATGCATGCAGTAATGGAGGTGCTGGTGCGCATGTGTGAGATCGACATAAGGCCCCGCCCCTCATTGTTTTGATGGACGGGGAATCGACCTTTGGTCAACCCTGGAGGACCGGAAGGAGATTGGTCCTCCTGCCAATCAGAGCCCCGCCCCCCATGCTGCTCTTTTTCTGAATGAAGAATAAGCTTTATCCCAGCCTTCTTCTGTCCAACATTTGTGAGCATAATGCTCTGTTTTCTCACCCTCCCCTTTCTTTTCCATTTTTTTCTCTCCCTGGGGTTTAACTGTTGGTTTGCAGGAGCTGGAGGGAAAGCAAGTCAATCCGGAGAAGCGGATAGACGCTGGAAAATGTTGGTCCAGATCTGTGTGACAGGCTGTGTTTCCTCAACTTGACACATTTAATTGTCTCTTGATCTGCCATAAGGACAGATGCAAGTATACTGAATCTATATGAGAAATAAAGTGCTGGCCAGGAGTCAGATTCCCACTGAGGGCTGTTTGTGAGAGCATTTTGATTTGATTTAATTTGATTTATTGCCACGTGTACCACGTTCAGTTGGTAGAGTTGTGGATTGTGTGCAGGGCTGTTGTAGGTTGCAATGAGACATTGACAAGATGCATAACTGGGCTGATAAGTGGCAGATGGAGATCAACCTGGAAAAGTGTTTTGTCATTCACTGTGAAAGGTCAAATTTGAATGCAGAATACAGAGTTAAAGGCAGAATTCTTGGCAGTATGGAGGAACAGAGGGATGTATGGACCCATGTCCACAAATCCCTCAAAATTGCCACCCAAGTTGATAGGGTTGTTAAGAAGGTGTATGTTGTGTTTGCTTTCATTAGCGAGATATTGAGTTTAAGAGGTGCAAGGTTATGTTGCAGCTCCATAGAATCCTGGTGAGACCACACTTGGAATAATGTGTTCCATTCTGGTCGCCTCATTATTGGAAAGATGTGGAAACTTAGAAAAGGTGCAGAGGAGATTTACTTGCATGCTGCCTGGGCTGGAGGGTTGAGGCAGCCAAGGCTTTTCTCACTGGAGTGAAGAAGAATGAGAGGTGACTTGATAGAGGTGTGCAAGATATTGGGGATGGGGGGTGTGTGGCGGTGCAGTGCCATCAGGTAGAGGGCTACTTCAAGGGTAGCAAGGGCTTACCTGCTGCATGTCATGGGCTTTAGGAAGGGAGGGGACTGGGAGTGATAGATGAATGATACTGCCTACCTGACATAGCAGCTCCCAGTCCAGGATAACAGCAACCAGGGGTAGACTTTGTGGGCACAGATAAAATAGGTGCCATTGTAAGTTCGGAGATGGAGTGTCTGGGTCCCTGTCCAGCTGGTGAGGAAGGTGGTATTCTGGGTGATCCTGTCAGTTTAAAATGCTGCCATCTGCAGCAGATCGGCGTGTGTGGGAGTTAGGAGCAGGGAGTCAATGCACTGGCTGCAGCCAGCCTCTCATCCGGATGGCTGTGTGTGTTTCAAACAGATGGATCCCGCAGGTGGCCCGTGTGGGCTGGTGTCAGCAATGGTCAGGGCTGGGGGCTCATGGGAGGGCTTGTAGGCCGGGTAAAACCACTCTTTCAATTTGTCCAGGTGGTAACCCGCAGACATACAGCAGGCTGGGCTCTTGTCTCCATATTTGGTCGTTGCTGGTGGTATTTTGAGTGTGGTAACCTCCGGGGACCTGTCTGATTCCAGCCACCATTCCGCCTTGTCAGAGATGTTAAAAGGGATTGGGGCTAAGGGAATGCCCCCATGAGAGTGGACAGGGACTCTAGTGCAGACCCAACAGTGGGTCTGGTTGAATCTCTGGGCATACTGATGGGCCATTCTCAGGAAGGTGTTAGCCCACAAGTCACACCGGATTATTAAATATCTCGCGCTTTGTCCCTGTTTACCAGCAAGTCACAGTGTGATGGTCAGGCCGTGGGTGCTGATGCTGAGGCGAGCAGCTGGATCCATCCTCGGTGGGTGGAGTAGTGTCTTCTTCTCTCTCTGGTCCGTGTTCATTGGGTTGTGGAGCCCTCTTGCAGCGGGTGGCATATGTCCATTTGAGCCGTCCTTCCAGTTTCACAGCTGTCCAGGTTGTCAGCAGGATGAGGTACGGGCCTTTCCAACTCGGGAAGAGGGAGTCCTTTTCAAGTGATGTTATCATGATGTAGTCCCTGAGTTGGAACGGATGAATGGGCACTGATTGGGATGTGGGCAATGCAGCCCTGACCTGATCATGCGTAACACTAATGCTCCTGCTAAGGGCCTGGACACACTGCAGGGTCTCTTGTGTCAGTATCTGTGGAGAGTTTAGGAGGCCTGGTATCGGTGGGCATAGGTCACCCCATAAGCATCTCAAAACGGGTGAGCCCAGTCATGTGGTTTGCCTGCACAGGTATAGTATACAGGGCAAGTGGCAAGGCGTCTGGCCTGGTCAGTCCTGTGTCCTGGGTGATCTTGGTCAGTGTGGTTTTAAGGGTGCTATTCATCCGCTCGACCATTCCTGATGACTGAGGTTGGTAGGGGGTGTAGTGTCGCCATGGTATCCCTAGTGCCTCGCTAATGCTAGTCGTGAGCCTAGCAGTGAAGTGAGTCCCCCTGTCAATCTCTATGCTACCAGGAACTCCAAATCTGGGAATGACATCCTTTAGGAGACATTGTACTACCGTGTGTGCATTGTCCTTTTCTTGTGGGAAATGCTTCCACCCATTAGGAGAACAAGTCTATGATGACCAGCATGTACTTGTAACCCTGTTTTTGGGGCATGTGTGTGAAGTTAACCTGTAAGAGGCTGAACGGTCCTTCAGGAACTGGCAGATGGTCATACTTGGCAACTGGCTTCCCTGCATTGTTCTGCAGGCAGATGAGGCACTGTGATAGCAGGGCTTGGGCAGCAGCAGTGAATCCTGGTGCATACCAGGACTGAATCAGTATGCATCATGCCTTCTTGCCAGTGTGGTCAATGCCGTGGGCTGCTAGGGCCAGTGTGTGCTCTTGGACAAATGATGTGGCCATCAGGGTGTATTAGCAGGTTAAGCGAAGGAGATTGTGTGGCCCCACTGTGGGCCCAACTGTCCTTTCCCTGCTGTGGAGCAGTTTCTTGAGTAGCTCGCACTGCCTCCATGGGCTCAGGGAATACTGGGGTCTTCGCTATTCTGGGATCCTGCAGGATGTAGATGGTGGGGTGCAGTGCGACTTCCGGGCTGCTGTGTCAGCTGAGGCATTCCGGAGGGTGACCGGGTCAGTGGCAGAGGTATGGGCACGGCATTTGATAATTACTAGGGCTGAGGGTAACAGGACTGCTACCAGGAGGTTAGATATCAATGCAGAGTGTTGTAGTGGCCTCCCTGCTGAAATGATGAAGTCTGCCTGTTTCCAGAATGTGCCGAAATCGTGAATGACTCCGAAGGCATATCTGGAGTCAGGATCAATGTTTGCTGTGTGTCCTTTAGCAATGACACAAGCCCGAATGAGCACAAACAGCACCACAGCTTGTGCAGATGTGCCCCATCTGGCAGTGCAGCTAACTCTAGGACTGAGAAAGGAGTGCAGATGGCATACCCTGCCGGTGTGCAGTGTTCTGAGGGTCTGAAGGAGGAGCCATCTGTATCGAGTATGAGGTCAGGGTTGTCTAGAGGTGTTTCAGAGCGGTCAAGGTGCGGGGTGACGACCTGCTGGACAAGGTCTAAACAGTCGTGGTCATCCGTAATGGTGGTCAGAGTTAGTGGGAGTAGGGTGGCGGGGTTCGGGGCAGGGGCACATTGTAGGGACAGGTTGGCTTTAGGTAGTAAAGTGACCCCACAGCCAGTTCTCTGTATGGCAATGGAATGTTGCTGCTGGAAATCGAGTAATATGGTTACAATGATGTTAATTGGAAAACAGTTATCAGAGGAATGTCCTAATTCTCTACACAAAGCAACATTCTGACAGTATCGATGGATCATTTCTCTTTGCAGGGAGGTGCTAATGTCTCCTCTGAAGTGGTGAGTTGCTTCCATTATCCTGTCCTGGGAGTAGTGCTCTTGCTGGTGCCTCTCTGTCTGACCTGTCCTTTGTGTGGCTTTGGTGTTGCTGGGTTGTGAAGCTGCCCTCGGGGCTTTGGGATAGCGGTGGTGCTCTGTCATTGTTAGTGCGTGCTTGAAGTGTACAGGTATTCCCTTGTCTGCGAGTCCTGCCTAGTTTCACTTGTCAGCCTGCTTGGTCCCTGCTGAGGCATTCTGGGTGTTTTGGTACAGTTTGGCCAATTGTGGGCCTATTGTGGGTTGCCAGGGTGGCAGAACTTTCCTCACATACAATTACCAGGAATATTTGGAATCCTAGAGAGATGTTGCATGCCTTGGACTATTCCCAGAAAGTGAATGAACTATCAAGATTCATGTAGATATTCGTGGGAACTCTTGCAGGGATGTAAAGAAACATAGATTTACAATTAAGGCTATACATCCCATTCTGCTAAGTTAATCCAGTTAATTGGTCATTTTTATTTGTTTCAAAATGTGAAAAATTAACGAAGAGTTCTCTCAGTTAATCACTGGGTATTCAAATGTCTCTTCAGAATTAAAGATCATAACAAAACTGGGTGTCATTGTGGGATGTTGAATCTGTAGTATGTGTTTGGTAAAATTTGGATGAACAATATTTCAAAGTGAATTTTATCATGTTAAGCACTAACACTTTCTGGAGAGGACAGATTTGCCCTTGTGTGTTTTGCAACACTTATCCAAGCTTAGTTCTCTCGACTAAGCAGACAGGTTGATGCTAGAGTTGAGAGCTGTGGCAAAACGTCAGAAATAATGTAGGCAGGAACACAACAATTATGGTTAGAAAGTTAGCCAAAACAATAAAAACAGGTAGGAAAGTTTTGTCAGCTTTTCTTAAAAAACGTTAACAAGTAAGTGTTGGTTCTGCAGAAAATGAGTCTGGGGATTCAGTAACGGAGGATAAAGAGATGGCAGATGAATTGGAAAGAGCTAGAATTTGACTTCACTCGAGAGGATAAAAGTAACACCCTGGAACTAGCTGTAAATCAGGAATTGAAAGGAGGGAGGAACTGAAAAAATTACAATTACTAGGGAAGTAGTACTGAGTAAATTGTTGGAACTACGAGCTGACAAGTCTGATTTCATCCTCGACACTGAAAGACAAACTAGCCAGTGAAATATTTAATGTATTGGTTTTAATTTTCCAAATCTCATTAGTTTCAGGGTCGTTTCTTTAGATTAGAAAAGTCCTTTCGTGAGACCGAGAACAGGAAACTGCAGACCGTTTAACTTAACATATGTCGTAGGGAAAATGTTCAAAGCTATTATTAAAGATATTATGATAGGGCACTTGTATAAGTTCAAGGTAATCAGGCAACGTAAATGTGTTTTTGTCAATGAGAAATAATGTTGTAATAATTTTTTTGAAGAACGGCCTCTCCGCACTGCGACTGAGCTGATGAACCTCCAGTGCCGACAGGGAATGGAATCCCTTCCCTCAGTGTCGACATTTCCACAACTTCTCCGCAGTTCTGGTGACTTTTTGACTCTGTGTTTCAAATGAACAACTGAAAGTGTGATCACACTCAGGAAACGTGTACAGTCACTCCCTCCTGCGAATAGTGTAATGTTTCTTCAGCCTGTGTAACTGGTTAAAGCTCCTTCCCACAGTCAGCTCACGGGGAGACCCTCTCAGTCAGTGTAACTGGTTAAAGCTCTGCCCAGTCAGCTCACGGGGAGACTGTCTCAACAAGGAGAAAAGACATGCAAAAGTTGAGCAGCGAGACAAAATGCAAAAGCAATAAAATGTCGAACCACAGGGGAAAAAATATTGTGACTCTACTCCTTTTCTTCTTTTTGGCATTTGGACACTTAAAATCTGTCAGTAACACCCGCATCTTAAAAGAACATACTGCGCATGTTTTCTGGTGTCAGCAAAACACCGGGTATGCTCATCACAGTCCGCCAAAATAGGCACGCGATCTTCTTTTGATTGACCAATAGGAAGTACTGGAGGACCGGAAGGAGTCTAGTCCTCCCGCCAATCAGAGTCACCCCATTGTCTGAATGCGGAAGTTTGACCATGAGCTTCTGAAGCTGCTGCTGTTTCTCTGAAAGAAGATCGAGCTTCACCCCAGAATCCAACTTCCTTCCTCTGTCCAATATCTGTGAGTACAGGTCACTGTTTTCTCGCCACCTTTTCCATTTTTTAAAAAATTCAGGGTTTCAATTGACTTGCAGCAACTTAAAGGAAAGGGAATGAATCGGGGTGGGAACAGACTCTGGAAACGTTGCTGCACGTCTGTGTCGCAATTGACGAAATAGACAGGCAGGAGGCTGGAAGAACAGAACAAGCCTGGTAACATCAGGAGGTGGAGAAGTCACGTGTAACCCTTCTTCAGGATTGGGGATGGGTGTAGCGGTGTCCTGGGGGCTGGGTGGTGAAGTGGGGATAGGTGAAGACAGGTGGAGGGTCCGACTTGGTGGGTCAATGGGAGGAATAAATCTGGTTGATGACAGGGA
Source organism: Hemiscyllium ocellatum (assembly GCF_020745735.1). Taxonomy (NCBI): domain Eukaryota; kingdom Metazoa; phylum Chordata; class Chondrichthyes; order Orectolobiformes; family Hemiscylliidae; genus Hemiscyllium; species Hemiscyllium ocellatum. Next base: position 43,613 of record NW_026867494.1, read on the forward strand.
GGAGTAGAAATGAGGGGGAGGGGCTGAGAAGGGATTCGAGGGGGATGGGAAGTGAGATTATTTGAGACTGGAGAACTCAATGTTGAGTCCTCTGGGCTGGAGGCTGCCCAGACGGAGGATGAGGTGTTGTTACTTCAATTTGCTGTTTGGTTCATTGTGGCAATGGAGGAGGCCTAAGATAGTCTTTTCAGAAAGGGAGTGGGAAGGGGAATTAAAATGTGTGGTGACTGGGAGGTCCCGTCAACCTCTGTGAACCTGTCTGCGAAGCTTGGCAAACCGTTCCCAACTTTATGCTCGGTCTCCCCAACATAGAGAAGATCACAATTGGAAAATACGTGAGAAGTAGAATACAACAATGTGAAGTTGTAGCCTTTGCTGTGGGGCGGGGGGGGAAGCAGAAAGGAATTATTATTTAAATGGTGATATACTGAGACGTGGAGAAAGTGAGATCTGCAGATGCTGGATATTAAAGTCAGTAAGTGTGGCGCTGGAAAAGCACAGCAGGCCAGACAGCATCCGAGAGGCAGGATAGTCGATGTTTTGGGCCCAAGGGAATAGGGAATGATATGTGGATGTAGAAAGGGGGCTCAGTGTCTTTCTACACCAGTCACTGCCAGTTGTCAGACAGGTGCAGCAAGCAATCAGCAAAGCAAGTGGTATATTAACAGGAGGAATTGAGTTCAGAAGTGGGGATGTCTTCCTGCAGTTAAGGGGTCATTGAATATATTCAAGGCTGAGTTCATCTGATTTTTTGAGCAACAATTAGATTACTTACAGTGTGGAAACAGGCCCTTCGGCCCAACAAGTCCACACCGACCCGCCGAAGCGAACCCCACCCATACCCCTACATATACTCCTTACCTAACACTACGGGCAATTTAGCATGGCCAATTCACCTGACCCGCACATCTTTGGACTGTGGGAGGAAACCGGAGCACCCAGAGGAAACCCACGCAGACACGGGGAGAATGTGCAAACTCCACACAGTCAGTCGCCTGAGGCGGGAATTGAACCCAGGTCCCTGGCGCTGTGAGGCAGCAGTGCTAACCACTGTGCCACCGTGCCGCCCGTGCCACCAAGATTCCTTAGACAGCAGCTTTAAAACCCAAGACCATTTTCATTCAGAAGGACAAGGGCAGCAAATACATGGGAATGCCAACACTTATGGATTCCCCTCCAAAGCATTCACCATCCTGACATGGAGATATATTGCCGTTCTTTCAGTATCATTGGGTAGAACTCTTGGAGCCCCCTCTTTAATGGCATTGTGGGTCTGCCTATTGCAGTCGAATGCAGCAGTTCTAGATGCAGCTCATCACAACCTTCTCAGGGACAGCTAAGGGTGTCAATAAATACTGAACCAACTAGTCACCAGCATCTAACCTAATCTATCTACTCATGATCATCAGTGATGAAAGGTGTCATTAACAGTGCTCTCAAGCAGCAATTGCTTAGCAATAACCTGCTCATTGACACTCAGTTTGGTCACTCAGCTTTCAATTTCATTACAATCTTGGTTCAAACATGGAGAAAAGAGCTGAATTCATGAGATGGAAGTGATTAACCTTGAAATCAAGGACACATTTGACGAAGTGTTGTATCAAGAGCTCCATATTAATGGGAATCAGAGAGGAAACTGCCCACAGATTAGTGACATATGTAACATAAAGGAAGATAGTTGAGGTTTTTGGAAGTCAATCAGCTAAGCTCGAAGACACCCATGCAGGAGTTCATCAGTGTAGGTATTTTCAATCAGCCTGTGTAGATATTTTATTAAGCACATTTGTAGCAGATGGGACTTGAATCAGGCATTTAGACCAGTGGTAGGACTGCCACCACTGTGCCAGTAGGCACAGTTCCTCAGTGTTCTAGGCCCAACCATCTTCAGGTCCTTCATCTATGACCTTCCCTCCATCATAAGGTCAGAAGTAGGGATGTTCACTGATAATGGCAGTGTGTTCAGTGTTCCCAACTCCTCAGATACTGAAGCAGTCTCTTATCTGACTGCAGCAAGACCTGGACTACATCCAGGTTTGGGATGAAAAGTGGCAAGTAACACTCATGCCACAGAAATACTAGGCAGTGCTTATCTCCAATAAGAGAGAATTTGACCAATCTTAACGTGATTGAACTGAATCCCCCACTATCAACATCCTTGGGATGATCATTGACCAGAAAGTAAAGTGGACCAGCCATGTAAATACTATGGCTACAAAAGCAGATCAGAGGCTCGGAATTAAGTAGTGAGTAACTGAACTCTTACCTCCGGCCATCAGTTCCATCAGCACTCTAAGCTTGACATCATCCAGGTCAAAATAGCCCATTTGATTGAATCGCATCTAGGAGTATTCACTTCCTCCATTACTGCCCATTAGCAGCAGTATGTACCATCTACAAGATGCATTGCAGAAATTCACCAAGGTATCTGGGATGGTGCCATTCAAAGCCATGACGTCTACACCTGCCTACAGGACAAGTGCAGTGGGTCCTTGTGAACATTGGGATCTGCAAGTACCTTTCTAAACCACTCGCCATCCAGGCTTGCTCTTTCAATATTGTTAGGTCAAAATCCTCAAACTCCATCCCGAACAGCATTGTAGGCCTGCTTTATCTGCTTGTTTTGCACTGACTTCCACTTTGCTGTGACTGTCCTCCTCAATGTTTCATTCAAATAAGTACTCTTTTGACTGTGTAATAGGCTCCTGTTGCCTCATTCCCACCATAATAGTTTAAGTCCATCCCACTATTCTGTTTATTTTGTCTGTGTTGTATATATTTGTTTCTTTGCCACTTAAACTTCCTCAGTCTCACCAGATTTTGAAAGTATTAAAACAATATATTGATGTTGTGCCTGTTATACATTCTTGAAGATTAATATATGATCAAACTGAATTCCTGTCAGTTCCATTTCTTTTATCATGTCACAAAATGTGAGATTCCATTGGAAAGTTGGATTTCAGTTTTTCTTTTATTTCTTTAAATTGCTTCAGTCTACATTGTTTGAATAAAACAGCAGGCAATAGGATTTGCACCATCTTACATACTTGAAACTTCTATCTTGGAGGACTTTTCGAAAGCCAGTGAAAATTAGAGTAGTGTCTATTACTGTGATCAGTTTGGGAGGCCTGAAACCAAATGTTTTACAATTATTGATAACAAGGGTTTGTTTTAGGTATACTAATTTTTTAGAAATCTTCTCAATTCTTTTCTTTTACTAAACATTTTTTACTTCACTCAAGGGATATGGGTATCTTTGGCTAAGCCAGCATTTATTGCCCATTGAGTTTGCCCAGAGAGCAGTTAATTGTCAACCGTGTTGCTGTGGGTCTGCAGTCACATAGGCCAGACTAGGGAAGGATGGCAGTTTCCTTGCCTAAAGGACATTAGTGAACCAGCTGGGTTTGTCTGATAATCGGCAACGGTTTCACAGTTGTCTTAAGATGCTTAATTCCAGATTTGTTTTATTGAATTCAAATTCTATCATCTGCCATGGTGAGATTTGAACCCAGATCCCCACAATGTTAACTGAGTTCTGAATTAATAGTCTAATGATAATACCACTAGGCTGTAATTTTAAACTGTAACTTCCCAAGCTTTAGAATCAAGTTTTCTGTTTTGTTTATTCCTTAGTCTTGTTTGGATCACTTATTGAGAATTATACCTCCCAGAAAACAATTACTTGAACTGCACCTTCCATTTGTAGAATGACAGTGGAAGAAATCTTGGAACAAATAATTTATCAGTTAAGTTGATAGGATTTACAAAGGATTATCTTTTTTTAAGAAAGATTTTTTTTCTCATTAGAAATGTGCTGATTGTGAAGAGAAATCTTTGGGGGGAAAATTGTTAATTTACAACCTTGTTGTTAAACTGCTGTCAGATCAGTTTACAGTTGCTAAGCAACAAACAATGAAGTGGATGTTTATGGGGGAAAGCAAGAAAATGTTTTTAAGACCAGTAGAGAACAGTTACAGTCACACAGCACATGAACAGACCTTTCAGTCCAACTAGTCCATGCTGACTGTATTCACAAACTAATCTAGTCCTACTTGCCAGTGTTTGGCCCATATCCCTCCAAACCTTTCCTATTCATGTACTTAACCAAATGTCTTTTAAAAGTAACTATACCGGCATCCACCTTCCTCTGGACATTCATCCCACACGTGAACCACGTGTTTTTTTTAAAAAGTTGCCCCTCAAGTCTTTTCAAAACCTTTCTCCTCTCACTTTTCACAATTTGCTGCGTAATCCTGAAACTCCCACCTGAGGGAAATGACACCTGCCATTCACCTCATGTATACCTCTCATGATTTTATAAACCTCTGTACGGTCACCTCTCAACTTCCTGTGCTCCAGTGAAGAAAGTCCCAGCTTATCCACCTAGATTTTGGTAGATTCATATCCAGTTATGGTCTGTTCAATGCTGGTCCAGGTTCGAAAGACCAATTGGCCAACTCCTGCTCCCAATTCTCACGCTCTGTGTCCAAAGTTAAAAATCATACAATACAGGGTCATAGTCCGACAGGTTTATTTGGGAGCACTAGCTTTTAGAGCGCTGCTCCTTCATCAAATGGTTGTGAAGAATAAGATTGTAAGACACAGAATTTATAGCAAAGGTTTACAGTGTGATGTAACTGAAATTATATATTAAAAAAGACCTGGATTGTTTGTTAAGTCTCTCATCTTTGAGAACTGAAACCAACATGGTCATTCTTTCATATGTGAATAGCAAAATTTTTTTTAAAAAGTTACATTCCCAATTGGTGTCACATCGTCCCAGATAATGTATTGAAGGTGTGAGTTTCCCTGTGTGAGGCTGTCTGAACCACAATGGTCAGACTGATTCTAATTTTAAAAAATGGATTAACAGAATCTTACCTGGATTCATGCAGTTTTGTGTCCAGGACAGCAAGAGACCATCAGATATAGGAGCAGAAATTAGGCCTTTCGGCCCATTGGGTCTGCTCATACCATTCGATCGTGGCTATTAAGTTTCTTATCTGTGTTCTCCTGCTTTTTTCCCCATAAGTCTCGATCCCCTTGATACTCAAGGACCTATCTATCTCGTCTTAAATATCCTCAGTGATCTGGCCTCCACAGCCTTCTGTGGCAGTTAATTCTATAGATTCATTACTCTCTGGCTGAAGACATTTCTCCTTATCTCCAATGTGAAGGGTCTTCCCTTTACTCTAAGACTGTGCCTTGAGCCTTAGTCTCTCCTCCCAATGGAAAGATCTTCCCAACGTCCACTCTGTCCAGGCCGTTCAGTATTCCGTATGTTTCAATTAGATCTCCCCTGAGTATAGGCCTGTTAATCAGCATCACCTAGACCCTTCAGGATGAGATACAACAGGGATTAGGCTCAACAAAGTGAGAAGGGAAGGAGAGTGTGTGGGATGGAGACTTTTAGCTTTGAGGGAATAAGAGAGGAAGCAGAATTGACTATAAATTAGAATTGATTGGATGGACCAGTGGGCTGAGGAGTGGCAGATGGAGTTTAATTTAGAGAAATGTGAGGTTTTGCATTTTGGTCAAACAATCCAGACAGGACTGGTACAGTGAAGGAGAGTGTTGCAGAACAAAGAGACCTAGGAGTGCAGGTTTATAGTTCCTTGAAAGTGGAGTCGCAGGTAGACAGGATAGTGAAGAAGGTGTTTGGTATGCTTTCCTTTATTGGTCAGAGCATTGAGTATAGGCGTTGGGAAGTCATGTTGTGGCTGTACGTTGGTTAGGCCTCTTTTGGAATAGTACGTCCAGTTCTGGTCTCCCTGCTTGAGGAAAGAACTTTCAAACTTTGAGAGGGGTCGGAAAAGATTTACAAGGCTGTTGTGAGGCTTGGAGGGTTTGAACTACAGGGAAAGGCTGATTAGGTATGGGATATTTTTCCCGGAGCATCAGAGGCTGAGGGCAGCCTTATTGAGGTTTATAACAGGCATGGATAGGGTGCATATCCAAGGTCTTTTCCCCAGGGTCAGGGAGGCCAAAACTAGAGGGCATATGTTTGAGGTGAGAGGGGAATGATTTGAATGGGACCTGAGGAGCAATTGTTTTCACGCAGAGGGTGGTGCATGTATGGAATGAACTGCTAGAGGAAGTGGTGAGGCTGATATAATTATATTTAAAATGCACCTAGTTGGATACATGAACAGGAACCATAAGAGCCACATGCTGGCAAATGGGACTAGATTAATTTTGGATATCTGTTTGGCACAGACGAGTTTGACCAAAGGGTCTGTTTCCGTTCTGTATGACTCTAATTGTCTTGGTGAAAGCAGAAGTGTGATTGTGAAGACTGAACTTTCAAAGCAGCTTTCGTGATTAGACTAGATTACTTAGTGTGGAAACAGGCCCTTTGGCCCAACAAGTCCGCATCGACCCACCGAAGTGCACGCAACCAGACCCGTTCCCTTGCACCTAGCACTATGGGCAATTTAGCATTTTGAATTCACCTAACCTGCACATTTTTGGACTGTGGGAGGAAACCGGAGCACCTGGAGGAAACCCACGCAGACATGGGGAGAATATGCAAACTCCACACAGTCAGTCGCCTGAGGCGAGAATTGAATCTGGGTCTCTGGCGCTGTGAGGCAGCAGTGCTGCCCACTGTGCCACTGTGCTGCCCACTGTGCCACCATGCCACCCATAGATGTTTCATAGATGTTTTGCTCTTCCTAGGAGCAGAAGAAATCTTGCATTTGTGAGAGAGCAACTGAGTGAGTGTGCACATTTGGGATTTTGGTGGAAAGTGGGAATTCATTGCACTGTGGGGATCAAGCCCTCCCTATCCAGTCATTTCAGCTGGTGGATGAGACTCAGCAGTTCATGCAGGCAGTCAATCCAGGTAATATTTTTTAAATTCCTGCTTTGGAAATAGAACCAGTCTGACTCCAGATTGGGATACTGACAAACTCTAGCCTCATCCCTTTAATGCATTGTCTGAGCTGAGATGTCACCTTTTGTTATAAAGCCTTATGTTAGCTTGAGAGGGTGCCTTACAGGAAGTTCTGTGATTTACATATTTATGATACCTGTAATCCATTGTAAAAGATGAAAGACTTAACAATCCAGGTTTGTTCAATATATCATTTCAGTGGCAGGACACAAATGTCTTTCCATAAATTCTGTGCCTTATGGTCTTATTCTCCACAACCACCTGATGAAGGAGCAGTGGGATGATGCTTTCAATTTTGTGAACTAACAAAAGAAAAGGGTGTTCCACAGAAAGTAGAATAGCTTGTTCTGAATTTCTACCCTGCACTGACAGTGATGACTTTTGTAATCTCTTTTTACAGAGTATTTGAAGATCTGAAGATGCAAGTCTCAATGAACAGATGAAGGCCTGATGCCTGAAATGTTGACTCTCCTGCTTCTCATGCTGCCTGACCCACTGTGCTTTTACAGCGCAACACTTTTTGACACTGACTCTCCCGCGTCTACAGTCCTTATTTTCACGTCAATATCTGACAGTCACTCAATTGATCAGGACAGCCACGATTTTTGACTATAATTCTGTGAGAAGGAGCAAACCTTTTTGGTTCCTGTTTGAGTAAGTTTTCATTATCAGTGGGCCTGGATGAGAGACCCAACTGTTGCTGCCCACTGAATGTGGAGCCTGAAACTGTTATACGGCCTGGAAAGAGGAATTCCCAGCAGTGAGGGGAAGTACATGCGTTTGATTGTAGCTGAAGCTTCGGACATGGAGAAACCGTGGAAGTGTGATAACTGTGGGAAAGGCTTCCGTACTCCGTCTGACCTGGAGATTCATCAGCGCGTCCACACGGGGGAGAGGCCGTTCTCCTGTCCTAAGTGCGGGAAGGGCTTTACCCAGGTCTCTGCCCTGCTTAGGCACCAGCGGATCCACACGGGGGAGAGGCCTTTCAGTTGCCCCGAGTGTGGGAAGGCCTTCAGCAATTCCTCCACCTTGCAGACCCACCGACGAGTCCATACGGGAGAAGGGCCCTTCAGCTGTCCCGAGTGTGGGAAGGCCTTCAGCTATTCCTACCACCTGCTGAGGCACCAGCGGGTCCACACGGGGGAGAGGCCTTTCAGCTGCCCCGAGTGTGGGAAGGCCTTCAGCAATTCCTCCACCTTGCTGACCCACCGGCGAATCCATACGGGAGAGAGGCCCTTCAGTTGTCCTGAGTGCGGGAAGGCCTTCAGCAATTCCTCCACCTTGCTGACCCACCGGCGAGTCCATACGGGAGAAGAGCCCTTCAACTGTCCCGAGTGTGGGAAGGCCTTCAGCTATTCCTCCCACCTGCTGAGGCACCAGCGGATCCACACGGGGGAGAGGCCTTTCACTTGCCCCGAGTGTGGGAAGGCCTTCAGCAATTCCTTCACCTTGCTGACCCACCGGCGAGTCCATACGGGAGAGCGGCCCTTCAGTTGTCCTGAGTGCGGGAAGGCCTTCAGTTATTCCTCCGCCCTGCTGAGGCACCAGCGGGTCCACACAGGGGAGAAGCCCTTCAGCTGTCCTGAGTGTGGGAAGGCCTTCACCCGCTCCTCCAACCTCCGGAACCACCAGCGACTTCATATGCCATCGCAGGGAGACTGACAGCGACTGCCGAGTGCCATTATCGACTGGACTATCCACCCAGTTCTGGGATCTGTTGGGTTTGAATCTCATCGCGGCAGATGGTGGAATTGGAATTCGGTCAGAATCTAATGATGAAACCATTTTCTGGTGTTGGGTGGGGGAGAAAACCCCAATCTGATTCACTCACGCCCTTTTTAGGGAAGGAAACTGCTGTTGTGGGAAAGGATTCACTCAGTCGTCCCAGCTGCATCCTTTACCCGGTCTGGCCTACACATGACTCCAGACCCACAGCAGTCTGTTTCACTCCACACTGCCCCCGTTCCCGGCCCCACGGGTTAAGGCTGTACCAAGGATCCAATTACCAGGAATAAAGAGTGCTGACCAAGAGTAAAGAAAATGGGGTGGGGTGGAGGGAGGGGGAGTTTGTGCGCTTTGACCTTGAGTTGTTTAAAAAGCAGCTGCTTTCTCTCCCCCTTTTTGCTGGGGGAGATCTGAAGCTGTAACAAAGTTGGGTCACAATAAAGATTACCTGAACTTACTGTCAGGCTCAGACTATCATTGAAAGCTTTGAGCTCCAGATGGTCTTTGATTTAAAGCTGCTCATTTCTTCCAGCCTCCTGCACTAAGTTTCTAATGTCGTGTATCAGATGGAGCAGTGAATGATTTGCTCATATCGTTAGAACTTGTAAATTTTTAAGGAGTACCGGTACTGCATCGTTTCATCAACATTGTAAAGGTTACTGGCAGCACTGGGCGGTTTGCGCTCTGTTCACTAGTAACTCTTATCTTTAAAATTTGAGAATAGCTAAAATTATATATTCCAAAACATCATTGAAGTCTCAACGCATTTCAATTTTTAAAAAGAGCTGCTGAAATCTTTCTGAAACTTGCACTGGAATATGTGCAGTTAGGCCACAGCTCAGGACAGGCTGGAAGGGGTGAATGACCTATTCCTCATTTTGTGAAATTGGTTTCGACTAAGTAGACGTAGAGTCCTAGAGTTGTAGAGCCGGAAACAAACCCCTCAGTCCATATCTTAAATTAATCTAGTGACCCATTTGCCTGCATTTGGCCTATGTTCATCTGTACCCTTCCTATTCATATCCCCTTCCAGATGCCTTTTAAATGTTGTAATTGTACCAGTCTCCACCACTTCTGCTGGCAGTACATTCCATACACGCACCACCCCCTGCGTGAAAATATTGCCCCTCAGGTCCCTTTCCCCACTCACCTTCAACCTATGCCCCTTCAGTGCTGGACTCCCCTACCTGGGGAAAGACCTTGGACGTTCACCCTATCCATGCCCCTTACAAATGTCTATAATTTTGAGGAGGAGAAAATGAGGACTGCATATACTAGACATCATTTTCCACCCCCCACCCCACTTTATCCAAGTCCCATGCCTTCAACTCAGCACCACCCTCCTGACCTGTCCATCAACTTTTCAATCTATCAGCTCCACCCACTTCTCCAACCTATCCATCGCCAAACCGTTACTACCCGATGCCTGGAGGAGGAACGCCTCATATTCTGCCTTGCGACCCTGCAACCACACAGGATAAATTGTGGATTTCAACAGTTTCCTCACCTCCCCCACTTTATCCCAGTCCCAAGCCTCCAACTCTGCACTGCCCTTCTGACATGTCCATCATTTTTCCTATCTATCTGCACCATAACCCCCTCCGAACTATCATCTTGCCCCCCCTCCTCCCCCCCACCACCATCTCTCACATACACACACCTTCATGTACCTATGGCATTCTCAGCTACCTTCTCCCCCAACCCCACCCACTTCCCATTTATCTCTCAGCACCCCCGCCCACAAACTTCGTTCCTGATGAAGGGCTGATGCCAAAACGTCAATTCGTCTGCTCCATGGCTGCTGCCTGACCTGATATGGTTTTCCAGCACCCCACACTCTCGGCATAATTTTAAGGTAATTGGAGGAAGGTTTCGGGGAGATGTCAGAATAGGTTCTTACTCAGATAGTGGTGGCTATGTGAAATGCACTGTCAACAGTGGTAGTAGAGTCAGATATATTAGGGACATTTAATCGACTCTTGGATAGGTACATGAAAGTTAGTACAATAAGTGGTATGTAGGTCAGTCTGATTTTAGACTAGGATAAAGGGCCGGTACTGTGCTATGTACCTAAGTGGAGTCAAAAGTTTTGTTTTATCAGCAGTACAGTCAGATCCGAGCAAACGAGGACATGCAGGTCATACTGCGCTTAGACAGAGTGAGGCGTACAGGGTTACAGCTGCACAGGAGGTGCACAGAAGCACGGTCAACATTAGATTTCAAATTGGAGAGCTCCATTCAGCAGGCTAATAATGGCAGGGAAGAAGCTATTCTTGAACCTGTTGGTACATGTGTTCAAGCTTCTGTATCTTCTGCCTGACAGAGGATGGTGTGGGAGATCATTCCCAGGGTGGGAGGGGTCTTTGAGGTTGGCAGCCTTTCCACGACAACGAGAAGTGTAGATGGATTCCATGGATGGTAGGTTGGCTTCTGTGATGGACCGTGCTGTGCACACAACCTTCTGTAGTTTCTTCTGGTCCTGGGCAGAGCAGTTGCCGTAGCAGGGCGAGATGCAACCAGATACATGGCTTTCTATGGTGTATCTGTAAATGTTGGTGAGTGTCATCATGGACGTGCCGAATTTCTTAAGCATCTTGAAGAAGAAAAGGCGTTGTTGTGCCTTCTTGACCATTGCATGGGTGGGTTTAGATATTTAGCTGCTCATTTCTCATTCTTACTAATTCCTTTACTTGATGCAGTCACACAGTCAGTTTCATACCTTGTGCTAATCTTTTCTGAAGGTCTTCTTCAGAAGGATAAAATATTACGAGGGGCAAAGGTAGTGTACATACATAATATGAAATCTTTAAACTTGAATTCATTTTTAAGAGCAGAACAATGCATTTATGGTAAAAATGGGTAAATTTAACAGGGTTTTAGGAAGGGTGAGAGTGGGAAGTATGTGGAGGTGCATGTTAAAACAGGACCGAGTCTGCATGGCTTTGACAAGAGAAGGTCATGTCTGACAAATCTATTAGGATTCTTTAAGCAGGTAATGAGTAAGTTAGACAAAGGGAGAGCCAATGGACGTGAGCGATTTGGATTTCCAGAAGGCCTTTGACAAGGTGCCGTGCGGGAGGTTGCTAAGTAAGGTAAGAGTCCCTGGTGTAGGAGCAAGGTGCTGGCACGGATCGAGGATTGACTGACTGGCAGAAGGTAGAGAGTTGGCATAAAGGGGTCTTTGGAGTTCCAAAGGGGTCCATGCTGAGAATGCTTGGACAGGCCAGGAGAATGGTCAGAGAAGGGGCAGATCGAATACAATGTGGTAAAGTCTGAGGTTATGCACTTTGGTGGGAAGACCAGAAACAGAGACTGTTTTCAAAATGGGAAAGGCTTCGGAAATGTGAAACAGAAAGGGATTGGGGAATCCCAGCTCAGGGGGAGAATTGTACCATTCATTCGGGGTGGTGTGGAAAGGATCGTACCATTGAGACTTGGGAGAATTGTACCCTTAATGTCTGTGGGGGAGTAAAGGATTATACCATTCAGAGGGGGACGATTGTATTATTCGAAGGTGGAGGGGTGTGGAGGGGCAAAAGGAAAGGGGAGGATTGTACCATTCACATCACGGGGTGTGGATTGTACCATTCACAGGGAGAATTATTTATTTTTATATTTCAGAATTTCCAGGATACAGGACATATGCCAATTTTACCCACCAGAAATCGACTGAAACTGGGTGCACTAAAAAAATCCAGCAGGAACATTATCAGTAAAAAGGTCCAGTTTCGGTCATAGCAGTTATAGCCTTCTAGAGTCACACCGCACAGAAACAGACACTTCAGTTCAACTCATCCATGCCGACCAGATGTTCCAATCTGGCCCAGTCCCAAGTTCCAGCATTTGCTCCTTATTCCTCTAAATCCGAACTATTCATCTAGACACCTTTTAAATGTTGTAATTGTACCCACCTCCACCACTACCTCTGGCTGCACATTCCATACACGCTCTACCTTCTGCGTTAAAACGTTGCCCCTTAGTTCCTTTTTAAATCGTTCCCCCTCTCATCTTAAACTTATGCCTTCTAGTTTTGGACTCCTCCACCTTGGGGGAACATACCTTGGCTATTCGCCCTATCCGTGATTCTCATGATTTTATAAACCCCTCAGGTCACCCCTCAGCCACCTCCACTCCAGAGAGAACAGCCCCAGCCTAGTCAACCTCTCTCTCTAGCTCAAATCCTCCAACCCTGGCAACATCTTTGTAAATCTTTTCTGAAGCCTTTCAAGTTTCACAACATCCTTCCAAGAGAAAGGATGCCGGAATTGTACACTTCTTCCAAAAGTGGCCGAAACATTCTCCTGTACAGCCACAACATGACCTCTCAAATCCTATACTCAATACTCTGACCAATAAAAAAAAGTATATCAAACACCTTCTTCACTATCCTATCTACCTGCAACTCCACTTTCAAAGAGCTGTGAACCTGCACTCCAAGGTCTCTTTTGTTCAACAACACTCCCTGAACCTTACCATTAAGTGTAGATGTGCTGCTCTGATTTGTTTTTCCAAAATGCAGCACCTCGCATTCATCAAAATTAAACTCCATCTACCACTCCTCAGCCCATTGGTACATCTGATCAAGATCCCATTGTAATCTGAGGTAACCTTCCTCATTGTTCACTGCACCTCCAATTTTGGTGTCATCAGCAAACCTACTAACTACACATCCTATGTTCACATCCAAGTCATTTGCATAAAAAATACAAAAAGTAGTGGACCTAGCACCGATCGTTGTGGCACTCCACTGGTCATAAGCCTCCAGTTTCAAAAATAAACCTCCACTACCTTCTTCTAACTTTGAGCCAATTCTGTATCCAAATGTCTAGTTCTCTCTGTATTCCATAAGATCTAACCTTGCTAACATGTCTCCCTCGGGGAACCTTGTCAAACACCTTACTGAAGTCCATATAGATCACATCCATTGCTGCCCTCATCAATCTTCTTTGTTACTTCTTCAAAGCACTCAATCAAGTTTGTGAGACATGATTTCCCATGCACAAAGCCATGCCGCCTATCCCTAATCAGTCCTTGCCTTTCCGAATATGTGTAAATCCTGTCTCTCAGGTTTCACTCCAACAACCTGCCCACCACCGATGTCAGGTTCCCTGGCTTTTCCTTATCAACGTTCTTAAATAGTGGTACCACGTTAACCAACCTCCAGTTTTCCGTCACCTCTCCTGTGACTATCAATGATGCAAATATTTCAGCAAGGGGCCCAACAATCACTTCCCGTAGCCTCCCACAGAGTTCTCAGGTACATCTGATCAGGTCCTTGAGATTTATCCATCTTCATGTTTCAAGATATCCAGCACCACTTCCTCTGTAATATGGACATTTTTCAAGATGTTATAATCTATTTCCCTACATTTTATATTTTTCATGTCCTTCTTCAGAGTAAACATTGATGCAAAATACTCGCTTTGTATCTCTCCATCTCCTGTAGTTCCACACATTGACTGCCTTGCTCATCTTTGGTGTGCCCTATTCTCTCCCTAGTGGCCCTTTTGTCCTTAATGTATTTGTAAAAACCCTTTGGGTTCTCCTTAACCCTATTTGTCAAAGTTATCTCATATCCAGTTTTTGTCCTCCTGACTTCCCTTTTAAGTATACTCATACTACCTTTATACTCTTCTAAGGATTCACACAATCTATGCTGTCTATACCTGACATATGCTTCCTTCTTTTTCTTCACCAAATACTCAATTTCTCCAGTCATCCAACATTCCCTACACCTACCAGACATTCCTTTCACCCTAACAGGAATATACTGTCTCTGGACTCTCTTTATCTCATTTCTGAAGGCTTCCCATTTTCCAGCCGTCTCTTTACCTGCAAACATCTGCCACCAAACAGCTTTGGAAAATTCTTGCCTATTACGTTAAAACGAGACATTCGCCAATTTAGAATTTCAACTTTTAGATCTGGTCTATCCTTTTCCATCACTATTTTAAAATTAATGTAATTATGGTCGCTGGCCCCAAAGTGCACCCCCACTGACACCTCAGTCAGCTGTCCTGCCTTATTTCCCAAGAGTAGGTCAAGTTTTGCACCTTCTCCATAGGTATATCCACATACTAAATCAGAAATCTTTATTGAACACGCTTAACAAATTCGTCTCCATCTAAACCCTTAAACCTAGGGCAGTCCTGTTGGAAAGTTAAATCCCCTACCATAACCATATAAGGGGAAATGAGTTTAAAACTGGGCACAATCCTCCAGGTGCAGTTTCAGGAATGCTATGTTTGGTTGCAGCAACACTTCCTTCCCTTTATGTTCTATTTCTTTAGCAATAAAAGTGAATGCTGCATTCACTTACTTTCTTATCTACTGTACCTGCATGCTAGTTTTCTGTGACTCATTAATGAGGATACCCAGATCTCTCTGCACCAGATCATCCCAAACCCTCTATTAGAAAAAAGGTTGCTTTGCTGTGTTTTTTTGACCAAAATGCATGACCTCACACTTATCCACCTTAAACTCCATATGCCACATTTTGACCCACTCTCCTAACCTATCTAGATCCATTTGAAAGGTTTGTATTTCCTCATTGCAACTTACCATCCTGTCTATTTATGTGTCATCCACAAATTTGGCAAATGAGCCTTTTATCCCTGTATCCATGTCACTAATGTAGATTGTAAATAGCTGGGGTCCAAGGACCCAACCCTGTGCACCTCACTAGTTACATCTTGCCATCCAGAAAAAAAGTCATCAATTCAGACTGTCTGTCTTCTGCCCATCAGCCAGTCACCTATCCAAGCTGATAAATCGCCCCATGTCCCACATGATCTAACCTTGCAAATTAATGCTTTGAGTGGCACTTTAGCAAATGCCTTCTGAAAAGCCAGATATATTACATCTACATGATCCCTATTATCCACTTGTTACATCTATGAAGAACTTAGTCAAATCTGATTTGCCCATCATAAAACCATGCTGACTCTGATAGATAGAGTTTTGACTTTTCAAACGTCCTGATATTGCTTCCTTGATAATTGACGCTAACACCTTCCCAACAACAGATGTTAAACTAACTGGTCTGCAACTTTTCACATATTGCCTGTCTCCCTTTCTGAATACAGGCATTACATTAGCATTTTTCCAATCCACTGGAACCATAATATCCTAAGATATAGGAGCAGAAATGAAGCCATTCAATCATGGCTGAAACGTTTCTAACTCCATTCTCCCGCTTTCTCCCCGTGTCCTTTGATCACCTTGACAATCAAGAACCTGCCTATCTCTGTATTAAATAAACTTAATGAATCTTTCTCATGTCCAGGGAATTTTGGAATATTGTAACTAATGAATCCACAATCTCCACCGTCACTTCCTTTAGTACCCTAGGAGGGTAGGCCATCAGGCCCAGGGGAATTGTTTGCACTCAATCCTAATAGTGTACCTATCGACGTTGATTGTTTAAGTTCTACCTTTTGTCTAGCCTTTGACTTGCTCATTCCAATACGAACGGTCCTGCTGTCCTCCAACGTGAAAACTGAGGAAAAGTATTGATTTAGCAGCTCTGTCATTTCAGTGTTCCCCTTATTAACTCACCTGGTTCATCTTCCAAGGAACCAACATTTACTTTAGCGACTCTGTTCCCTTTGGCATACCCTTTTGATATTTTATACTAGGCTTCTTTCGTAATTTACCTTACCTATTTCTATTCATTTTTAAAAATCCCTTTGTTTGTGTCTGGAAGTTTCCCGATGTTTCAGCTTTCCAAAGGTCTGGAGTAACATTCCTGAACAGGCTGAAAATTAAAAAGTAACTCACCTTTCAGGAGGCTGGGGGCGGGGAAAACCAACCCCCATTGTCCCCTATTGGTTGGAGGGCTCCCCAACCACGCCCCCTCTGATGGTGATGACGTTGTCTGGACCACGCCCCCTGCGTGTTGGCGCATGTGCAGTGTAGGTCCCGCGGCCGGACCGAGACAGTGTGACTGAGTGTGGGAGAGGAATGGCGCCGGCGGCTGAAGGAACAAGAACAGAAACCGCTGGAAAAGCTGAGCAGGTCCGGCAGCTCGTGTTGAGAGAAATGTGAGGACGTGTTTCGGGTCCGGGGACCCTTCTTCAGAACAGGACCAGGTTTCAGAAACATCCCGGGGAGGTCGCCAGGTCCGAGCGCCAAGACCTGGCTCCTGCCCCCGGGGAGAGGAGACAGTGAGACAGGGTAGGATTGGGAACCGCGGGAGGAGGGAGACTGGGGAGTTTATAAACTCCTAGGGGGAGGCCGCAGGCCGCGAATAAAAGCCCCACAGGCCCAGTGTTTACTTCACCGGGGAAGGAGCTCTCGGGTTGTCCGGGCAACCAGCCGCCAGCTTTGTGAGGGTCAGGCACATGTTGTCTTGGGACGGGGTTGTTGGATTGTTGTATAATATTGATCTCCTCTGTACTTTTAATCTTGAATATTTTTAAAATGTACATTGGTTTCAATTTATGAATTCTAAGTACAGAAGCAAAATATAAACATCTCCTTACATGCATCCCAACATGTGCATAGGAGCCAAGACTGCCTCAAGATTTACTGAGGTGCTGAATCAATAGCTCTTTCCCTTTTGATTAATGAAGGTGGTGCCCAGCAGACTCCTGCTCACAGTCAGTGTCAGCCTTTATGGGAAAGATAGGATAGCAAAACCGAGACACCAATGTAGCCAAGTAATCTGAAGTCACACTTTGGTGCTTTAATCGCCTCAAACGCATGCCATTCGGATTAATGTCAAGGCTATAGGGGTACCAGGCTCCCCAAGACAGCCGGTATGGATAACAAAGAGGAGAGCTGAAGTGTTCTCCTTATCAAGCCTGTAACGTCTTCACAAATCTCCAACAAGTTAGTTAAATGCAGTGTCCCCGTCAGAAATACCTTGCAGACTCTTCCTACTCAATCCACCTTTCTCCATGTGACTACTAATTTTGACCAGAATAAGTATTATTGGAAGCTTCTCCACCAAATTTAAACTGGCAGGTGGGATGAGATTGGGTTGGGATATCTGGTCGGCATGGACGGGTTGGACCGATGGGTCTGTTTCCATGCTGTACATCTCTACGACTCTATAATTGCTGAGATTAGCATTACAACCTTTCTTAAACCAGGCTGCAATGTTTGCAGTTCTCCAGTCTTCTGGCACCTCCTCCAAGTCCATGGAAGACTGAGAAATTGTGGAAGCCATAATTTATATTGTCCCTTCCTTCAAGATTGTTGCATGCATTTCATCAGTGCCTTGTCAAACCTTAAGTACCAAATGCTTATCGAAGACTTCTTTCATGTTAATTTTGAACTCTTGGGAGGTCATGTTGTGGCTGTACAGAACATCGGTTAGAGCACTGTTGGACTATTGCGTGCAGTTCTGGTCTCCTTTCAATGAAAAGATGTTGTGAAACTTGAAAGGGTTCAGAAACGATTTTACAAGGATGTTGCCAGGGTTGGAGGATTTGAGCTATAGGGAGAAGCTGAACAGGCTGGAGCTGTTTTCCCTGGAGTGTTGGAGCCTGAGGGATAACCTTATAGAGGTTTACAAATTTATGAGGGGCATGTATAGGATAAATAGACAAAGTCTTTTCCCTGGGTTTGGGTCTGTTTCTATGCTGTACATCTCTATGACTCTGTTGGTTGCATCTGTAAGATCCTGAGTCAGCACCTTGAGATTTAGAGCGGAGTGAGAACAGAGGGGGAGAGAGAGTGGGATGGTGCTTTCAATTTTGTGGAATAACAAAAGAAAAGTATATTCCGCAGAAAGTGGAATTGCTTGTTCAGAATTGTTACCCTGCACTGAGTGTGATGACTTTTGTAATCTGTTTTTACAGAGTATTTGAAGATCTGAAGACGGAAATTTCAAAATTGACAGATGAAGGCCTTGTGCCCGAAGCATTGACTCTTCTGCTCCTCGGATGCTGCCTGACCTACAGTGCTTTTCCAGTGTCACACTTTTGAACTCTTGACTGTCCAGCATCTGCAATCCTCACTTTCATGTCAATGTGTGACAGTGACACTGGGACATCGGGACTGGAACGAGTTTTGACTGTGATTCTGTGAGAAGGAGCAAAGCGTATGCTTCCTGCTCGAGTACATTTTCAGAATCAGTGGGACTGGATGAGAGACCCTACATTGCAGCGCAGTGAGTGTGGAGCCTGAAACAGTTATACGGCCTGGAAAGACGAATTCACGGCAGGGTGGGGCTGTACCCACGTTTGTGTGCAGCTGAAGTTTCGGTCATGGAGAAACCCGAGGAATCCCGCACTGTGAAGAAACCGTGGAAGTGTGGCGACTGTGGGAAAGGCTTCTGTGCCCCGTCTGCTCTGGAGACTCATCGGCGCAGTCACACCGGTGAGAGGCCCTTCAGCTGCCCCGAGTGCAGGAAGGGCTTTACCCAGGCATCTGCCCTGCTGACCCACCGGCGGATCCACACGGGGGAGAGACCTTTCAGCTGCCCTGAGTGTGGGAAGGTCTTCAGCAATTCCTTTGCCCTGCTGAGGCACCAGCGAATCCACAAGGGGGAGAGACCACTCTCCTGCCCCGAGTGCGGGAAGGCCTTCAGTGATTCCTCCCACCTTCTGACACACCAGCGGGTCCACACAGGGGAAAGGCCCTTCAGTTGCTCTGAGTGCAGGAAGGCCTTTACCCAGGCCTCTGCCCTGCTGATCCACCAGCGGCTCCACACAGGGGAGCGGCCCTTCAGCTGCCCAGAGTGCGGTAAAGGCTTCAGCGATTCCTCCACCCTGCAGACCCACCAGCGGGTCCACACGGGGGAGAGGCCCTTCAGCTGTTGTGAATGTGGGAAGTGCTTTACCCAGGCCTCTGCCCGGCTGAGACACCAGCGGTCCCACACCGGGGAGAGGCCCTTCAGGTGCCCCAAGTGTGGGAAGGGCTTTGCCCGGGCCTCCAACCTCCAGACCCACCAGCGGATCCACACGGGGGAGAGGCCCTTTAGTTGTCCTGAGTGCGGGAAGTGCTTTACCCAGGCCATCACACTTCAGAAACACCAGCAGGTCCACATGGGGGAGAGGCCCTTCAGTTGCCCCAGGTGCAGTAAGGTGTTCACCTGCTCCTCCCAGCTGCAGAGGCACCAGCAAGTTCACGTGCCATAGCAGGGGCATTGAAGGAGTGACGCCTGAGTGCCATTATCGACTGGAATATTCATCCAGTTCCAGGGCCTCCCGGGTTCGGATCCTGCCGTGGCAGATGGTGAAATTGGAATTCAGTCAGTAATCTAGAGTTCCAAGTCTAACGATGAAGCCATTTTTTGGGGGGGGGGCGGGGGAGGAGTTAGGGTGGGGTGGTGGTGAAGGGCGATAAAACCCCCATCTGATTCACTCACGTCATTTTTCGGGAAGGAAACTACCGTTGTGGGAAAGGATTCACTCAGTTGTCCCAGCAGCATCCTTTACCCTTTCTGGCCTATGGTTGGCTCCACACTGCACCCCCCCGTTCTCTCCACCACTGGGCCCCTCCCTCTCCCCAGCAAATGAACAGGGAGAAACCTACTTGGATACAGAGTATACGTTGAAATTGCTGAATGAGGCAATACTTCCTACAGGCTAAGAAAGGGCGTGTGTGCGCTTTGACTTTGAGCTGTTTTTAAATAAAAAGCTACTTTTTCTACGCCTTTTTTCTGGGGACATTCTGAAGCTGTAACAAAGTTGGGTCACAATAAAGGGTTACCTGAACTTACCGCCGGGCTCAGGCTCTCATTGCAGGCTTTGAGCTCCAAATGGTTTTTGTTTTAAAGCTGCTCATTTCTTTCAGCCTCCTGCACTAAGTTTCCAGTGTCATGTATCAGATGGAGCAGTGAATGGGTAGCTAGTATTGTTGGAAATTGCAAATATTTCAGGAGTGCAGGTACTGTGTCATTTTATCAGCATTGTAAAGTTTACTGGCAGCACCAGGAGGTGTGGGTTGTGTTAATTAGAAATGATGTGGAGTTGCTGGTGTTGGACTGAGGTGGATAAAGTTAAAATCTACACAACTCCAGGTTATAGTCACAACAGATTTATTTGGAAGCGCTCGCTTTCGGAGTGCTGCTCCTTCATCGGGTAGTTGTTGAGCAGGATCGTAAGACATAGAATTTATCACAAAACATTACAGTGTCATGCAGTTGATTTCCTGAACAAGTCCAGTTGCAATTCAGTCTTTCATTTTTTAGAATGGGTTGCAGTTTCGGTTCATTAACATGTATAACCCAGAACTACTTTTAAGTCACGTTCTCCCGATGACTTAAGATTTTATAAAATTAGGTGACATCTCAGCTCAGACAATGCAAGAAAGGTGTGAGGTTCAAGTCTGTATCCCAGTCCTGAGTCAAGTTACTCCTTAGGTCCGTTTTAAACCTTTCCCCACTCATCCTAAACTAATGTCCTGTAGTTCTGGCATTTCTTGAGGCAAATTAAATGTCTCACGTTTTTTCTAATCCTTTGGTCCCTCATCTTTCCAGAAGATTTTTCCCTCACGATTCCTGAAGAAGGGCTCATGCCCGAAACATCAATTCTCCTGCTCCTTGGAAACTGCCTGACCTGCTGCGCTTTTCCAGCAACACTTTTTCATCCCTCATCTTTCCCCACTCAACCTAAACCTATGCCCTCCAGTTAGTGATCGGCATTTGGACACTTCAAACCTGTCTGGAACGTAAGCATCTCTGAAGAGCATAATGCGCATGCACCTCGGTGTCAGCAAGCAGTGCGCATGTCCGCTGGTGTCAGCAAAAGACTGTGCACGCTCCTGGCTGTACGCACAAACGGCTCATAACCTACTTTTGATGGACCAATAGTGAACTCGGGAGGACCGGAAGGTGTCTAGTCCTCCTGCCAATCAGAGCACCGCTATTGTCTGAATGCGGAAGTTGGACAATGAGCTTCTGAAGCAGCTGCTGCTCCTGTCTCTCTGAATGAAGATTGAGCTTTACCCCAAACTGCAACTTTCTTCCTCTGTCCAACATCTGTGAGTACAGCACTCTCTTTTCTCACCGCCTGTTCCACTTTTTTTTCATTCTGGCGTTCAATTGTTGACTTGCAGCAACTGAAAGGAAAGGGAGTGAATTCAGGGAGGGGGACAGAGTGTAGAAATATTGGTCGAGAGTGTGGAGCTGGAAAAGCATAGCAGGTCAGGCAGCATCCGAGGAGCAGGAAAATCGACGTTTCAGGCAAAAGTCCTTCATCAGGAATTTTCCTGCTGCTCGGATGCTGCCTGACCCGCGTGCTTTTCCAGCACCACACTCTCGACTCTAATCTCCGGCATCTGCAGTACTTACTTTTGTCTAGAAATGTTGGTCCAGATCTGTGTCTCAATTGGCAAATACATGGCAAATGCATGACCACAATGTGATAATGTAACCTTTGCTGTGGGAAAACAAAAGCAGAAAGGAGGTGCATTGTTTTAATGGTGATATTTTGGGATATGGAGAAAGTGAAGAGTGCAGATGCTGGAGATCAGAGTTGACAAGTGTGGCCCTGGAAAAGAACAGCGGGTCAGACAGCATCCAAGGACCAGGAGAGTCGACGTTTTGGACACGAGCCGTTCATCAGGAATGTTATGTGGATGTACAAAGAGGTTTCAGTGTCTTTCTACACCAGTCAATACCAGTTGTCAGACAGGTGCACTAAGCAGTCAGCAGGGCAAGGTGTATTAGCAAGAGGAATTAAGTTCAGAGGTGGGGTAGGCCTTCCTGCGGTTAAGGGGTCATTGAATATATTCAAGGCTGAGTTCATCTGATTTTTGAACAACAATGAAGTGGATGGTTATGAGGGAACAGAAAAAAATGGTTTTAAGAACAGTTACAGAATCGTACAGCACAGAAACAGATACTTGATTTCATGCTGACTATATTCATAATCTAAACTTGTCCTACCTTGTTTGGCCTATATATCTCTGAACCTTTCCTATTCATAGGAGTAGAAATTAAAGCCATTCAGCTCACTGGGTCTGCCCAGACCATTCAATCGCGGCTGATAAGTGTCTGGATAGTTAACCCCTCGATCCCCTTGATACTCAAGAACTGTTTCTGTCTCAGTGTTAAATATCCTCAGTTACCTGGCCTCCACAGCCTTCTGTGGCAATGAGGTCCACCAGTTCACCACTCTCTAGCTAAAGAAATTTCTCCTAATCTCTGTTCTGAAAGGTCTTCCCTTTACTCTAAGGCTGTGCCCTCGGCTGCTAGTCTCTCCTTCCAATGGAAACATCTTCACAGCATCAACTCATCCAGGCCATTGAGTATTCTGTTTGTTTCAGTTAGATTCCCCTGAGTGTGGCCCTGTTAATCAGCATGAACCAGACCCTTCAGGATGAGGTACAGCAGGGATTAGGTTCAACAAAGTGAGAATGGAGGGAGTGTGTGGGATGGAGATTTTGAACTTCCAGGGAATAAGAATTACAGAGAGTTCACTATAAATTAGAATTGTTTGGATGGGGCAATGGGCCAGGGAGTGGCAGATGGAGATTAATTTAGGGAAATGTGATGTTTGCATTTTGGTAAGGCAATCCAGGCAGGACAGTTAAGGGAGTGTTTCAGAACAAAGAGACATTGAAGTGCAGGTTCATTGTTCCTTGGAAGTGCAGTCTCAGGTAGCCAGAATAGTGAAGAAGGCATTTTGTAAGCTTTCCTTTATTAGTCAGAGTATTGAGTATCGGAGTTGGGAGGTCATGTTGTGGCTGTACAGGACATTGGTTAGGCCACTTTTAAAATACTGCATTCAGTTCTGGTTTCCCTGCTACAGGAAATATGATGTGAAACTTTGAAACGGGTCAGAAAAGACTTAAAAAGGCTGCTGCCAGAGTTGGAGGGTTTGATCTACAGAGAGAGGCTGAATCGGTCAGGGATATTTTCCTGGAGCATCAGATGCTTGGGTGACCTTATAAGCGGCATGGATAGGGTGAATGCAAAACTAGAGAGCATACGTTTGAGGTGAGAGGGGAATGATTTAAAAGGGACATTAAGGGCAACTTGTTTCACACAGAAGGTGGTGCATGTATTGAATGAGCTGTCGTAGGAAGGGGTGGAGCCTGATACAATTACAGCATTTAAAAGGCATCTGGATGGGTACAAGAATAGGAAGCGTTTAGAGGGGTATGGGCCAAATGCTGGTAACTGGGACTAGATTAAGTTAGGATATCTGGGCGGCACATACGAGTTGGACTGAAGGGTCTGTTTCTGTGCTGTATGACTCTCTTGGTCTTTGGTGAAACCAGAAGTGTCATTGTGAAGACTGGACTTTCAGAGCAGCCTTCAAAGATGTTTTGTCCTTACTGGGAGCAGAAGAAGTTGCAATGAAATCTTTCATTTATGAGACAGCACCTGAGTGAGAGTACATCTGAGATTTTGGTGGAAAGTGGGATTTCATTGCACTGTGGGGATAAAACCCTACCCTATCCAGTCATTTCTGCTGGTGGGTGAGACCAGACCTCAAGATTAGTTGGAGTAGATTTAGGATAGAGATGAGGAAGAACTGCTTTTCCCAGAGAATAGTGAATCTATGTAATTCTCTGCCCAGGGAAGCAGTAGAGGCAGCTTAATTAAGTATATTCAGGACACAGTTAGATGGGTTTTTGCATGGTAAAGGTATTAAGGGTAGTTGGGACAATGCAGGGAGGAGAAGCTGAGACATTGGAGAGATCAGTCATGATCTAAATGAATGGCGAATCAGGCTCGACTGGCCAAATGACCTACTCCTGCTTCTATTACTATGAAACTCTAACCCTGCATTTCCCATGTCTAACCCACCTAACCTGCACATCTCTGGACATTATGGGCAATTTAGCATGGCCAATCTAAATCAAGGCCAGTGAGCAATACAGTGATGTGAAAAATGAACATCCGAGAATGACAGAAAGACATGGAGAGTAAATGTACCAGCAACCAAAACTGGATTATAAAGATCACAGAAATTGAAACTAAAAATGGTGTGTCTGAATGTGTGCTGCATTGCAACAAAAGTGAATGAATTGACTGCACACATTGAAGGGAATAATTAAAATATGGGACTCCTTACAGAGATATGGCTCCAGGATGACAAGGATTGGATCCTCAATATTGAGGAGGTGATCAAATGGAAAGCAAGATAAAGGGAGAGGGTTAGCACAGGTAATCAAAGCACTGATCACAGGGTAATCTGGTGTCAGCTCAGATTTCAGGTCCTGATTTCTCACCCCTCCTGGATTTCTGCTGATGCTTTGACCCCCACCCCCTTTTTTTTCCCTTCCGGAACAATAAGTCAATCCAGACCCCCAATCTCCCAGCCTGTTAACCATCCAGACCCCCAATCTCCCAGCCTGTTAACCATCCAGACACCGAGTGTAGTCATGGCAGGGAATAAAACAAGAAATATGAACCAAAATTAGAATTAAGTAGGTGCTTGTGCTTTATATTGTTCAATAGGAAGTAAACCAGAAATACTACTCCCCCAGGATTCCTACAGTGCCTTATTTGAGGAATTCTCTCACCCTTACATCGAGCTATTAGTACCCACTATGATTTACAACAATATTTATACCAACAGAAAAAAACGTATCTGTTGTCAAATTGACATAGAGATATACAGCATGGAAACAGATTTTTTCTCTCTGTCATGCACACACCTGCACAAGTCCATGGGGGTGAATTTGTGTTTGCAGAATGATATTTGCATATGCATTCTATTTTTCTCAAAAAAATGCACAATCTGCAGGCAATTAATACATGTAATATTTTGTAAATTTCACCTTGGAAATAGAACCAGTCTGACTCTAGACTGGGATACAGACAGATTCTGACCTCACGCCTTTAATGCATTGTTTGAGCTGAGGTGTCCCCTTCTGTTATAAAGCCTCAAAGTTATCCTGAGAAGGTGCCTTACAGGAAGTTTTGGGATTTACATATTAATGATATCTGCAATCCATTGTAAAAGATGAAAGACTTAACGATCCAGGTTTGTTCAATATATCATTTCAATGCCAGGACACTAATGTTTTTCCAGAAATTGTGTCTTATGATCTTACACTCCACAACCACCTGATGAAGGAGCAGCGCTCCAAATGCTCGTGCTTCCAAATAAACCTGTTGGACGACAACCTGGTGTTGTGTGATTTTTAACTTTGTCCAGGTAAGGTTTGATTGGCCGGGCCAAATTACCCATAGTGCCTAGGGAAGTGCAGGTTAGGTGGATAGGCGGTGCTAAATTAGCCACAGTGCCCAGGGATGTGCAGGTTAGATGTATTAGTCAGAGGGTAAATGTAGAGCAATAAGAGTAGGGGAATGGTGTGGTGAGGTTGCTATTCGGAGGTTGGTGTGGACTTGTTAGAACAGTGAGGGTTCTCTGAAGAGAAGGTGAGGAGGAGGGAAGCAGTGTAGTGGGGGAGAGGGGGAAGCAGTGGGTGGAATGCGGGGGGAGGAAATGTGTTCACTTGTAGCAACTGGAGTGAACCCAGGGAGGGAGCAGACTCTGCAAACTTGTGTCTTAATTACCCGGGTAAGGAGGGTTGGAAGGATAGGGTGTTGCTGTTTTCCCGAGTGCGTCAGAGTGTGAGGGGTAACCTGATAGACTTTTGTAAAATCATGAGGGGCATGGGTTGGGTAAATAAACGAGGTCTTTTCCTTGGGATGGGGAGTCCAGAACTCGAGGATAATAAATTTAAAGTGAGGGCAGGGGGAGGGAGACTGAAAAGAGACCTAAGGGGCAACATTTTCACACAGAGGATGGTGCATGTATGGAATGAGCTGCCAAAGGAAGTGGTGAAGGCAGGTACAATGACAACATTTAAAAGTCATCAGCATGAGTGTATGAAAAGGAAGGGCTCAAAGGGATATGGGTAAAACGCTGGCAAATGGGACGAGATTAATTTTGGATATCTGGTTGGGCACAGAAGAATTTGACCGAAGTGTCTGTTTCTGTGCTGTACATCTCGATGACTCTGGCTTTCCACGAATGTTTGTCATGTCTGTGTGTTCAGTCTCTCTGGTGGCGGGGTCAATGCCTTGATGGTTCATTTTGCTTCCCCCCACCCCCCATTTCCTGGGAATGTTAACCATTTTGTGCCTGGTTGTTCTTCAAGAACCTGCATTGGCATTATTTTGCTTCCCAAAGTCAGACCTGCTCACTCTCAGCAATATCCCAGTGTTGTGAAAGATATTAAATTTCAGGTGGAGTTATCCAAAACTCAAAGAGATGTCAGTCTTGACGTTTTTGCTTTTCTGCCCCTATAAGATCCTGAATCAACACCTTCAGGAGAATGAGTTAGAGCGGAGGGCGGGAGAGAGAGAGAGTGGGATAGTGCTTTCAATTTTGTGGAATAATAACACAAACAAATTGCTTGTTCTGAATTTTTATTTTGGACTGACAGTAATGAATTTTGTAATCTCTTTTTACAGAGTATTTGAAGATCTGAAGACGGAAGTTTCAAAATCAACAGATGAAGGACTTATGCCCAAAATGTCGACTCTCCTGCTCCTCAGGTGCTGCCTGACCTGCTGTGCTTTTTCAGCGTCGCACTTTTCGATACTGACTCTCCAGCGTCTGCAATCCTCACTTTGACGTCAGTGTCTGACAGTCACTCAATCCATCGGGACCACAACAATCTTTGACTGATTCTGTGAGAAGGATCAAAGCTTTTTGGTTCCTGTTTCAGTCCGTTTTCAACGTCAATGGGACTGGATGAGAGACCCTACTGTTGGAGTGCACTGAGTGTGGAGCCTGAAACAGTTATAAGGCCTGGAAAGAGGAATTCATGGAGGGGAGGAGCCCTACACGTGTTGTGTGCGGCTGAAGCTTCGGCCATGGAGAAACACGAGGAATCCTGCCCCATGGAGAAACCGTGGAAGTGTGGCGACTGTGGGAAAGATTTCCGTTTCCCATCTGCTCTGGAGATTCATCGGCGCAGTCACACCGGGGAAAGGCCATTCCCCTGCACAGAGTGTGGGAAGGCCTTCAGACATTCCTCCGACCTGGTGAGGCACCGGCGGGTCCACACCAGGGAGAGGCCCTTCAGCTGCCCTGAGTGTGGGAAGGCCTTCAGCAATTCCTCCGACCTGGTGAGGCACCGGCGAGTCCACACGGGGGAGCAGCCCTTCAGGTGCTCCACATGCGGGAAGGGCTTTACCCAGGCCTCCACCCTGTTGGCCCACCGGCAGGTCCACACTGGAGAGAGGCTGTTCCTCTGCACCGAATGTGGGAAGGGCTTCAGCAATTCCTTTGCCCTGCTGACCCACCAGCGGGTCCACACGGGAGAGAGGCCGTTCCCCTGCACAGAGTGCAGGAAGGCCTTCAACAGTTCCTCTGACAGGCTGAAGCACCAGCGGGTCCACACGGGGGAGAGGCCCTTCAGCTGCCCAGAGTGCAGGAAGGGCTTTACCCAGGCCTCTGACCTGCTGAGGCACCAGCGGGTCCACACAGGGGAGAGGCCATTCACCTGCTATCAGTGTGGGAAGAGCTTTAGCCGCTCCTCCCACCTGCAGAGACACCAGAGAGTTCACATGCCATCACAGGGGGTTTAAAGCAGCGACGGCTGAGTGCCTTTATCGACTGGACTATCAACCCAGTTCTGGGAGCTGCCAAGGCAGATGGCGGAATTGGAATTCGGTTAGAAATCTGGAGTTCAGAATCTAACAATGAAACAATTGTCAGGGAGGGGAGGGGGAACCCCCATCTGATTCACTCAACCTTTTTAGGGAAGGAAACTGTTGTTGTGGGAACGGATTCACTCACTCGTCCCAGTGCATCCTTTACCCGGGCTGACCTACACGTGACTCCAGACCCACAGCAGTCTGGTTGACTATTCTGCACGCTTCCCCACCCAACTCCAGCCGATGAGGCAGGGGGGGAAACCTACTTAGAGACAAGGTATGGGTTTAAATTGGTGCATGAGGCAATACTTCTCCTAGTTTATGGCTATACCAAGGATCCAATTACAAAAGGACAACTCTGTGCTGACAAATAGTAAAGAAAGTGGGGGTGAGGGGGCGGGGGGAGAAGTGTGTGCGCTTTGACCTTGAGCTGTTTTTAAAAAATACTTTTTCTACACCTTTATTGCTGAGGGGATCTGAAGCTGTAACAAAGTTGGGTTGCAATAAAGATTACCTGAACTTACTGCCGGGCTCAGACTCTCATTGAAAGCTTTTGAGCTCCAGATGGTTTTTGTTTTTAAAGCTGCTCTATTCGTTCAGCCTCCTGCACTAAGTTTCCAATGTTATGTATCAGATGGAGCAGTGAATGAGTAGCTAGTATCATTAGATATTGTAAAATTTTTAGGAATGCAGGTACTGCGTTGTTTTATCAGCATTGTAAAGTTTCCTGGTGGAAGTGTGGGCTGTGTTCACTAGAAATGCTGTGGAGGTGTCAGTGTTGGACTGGTGTGCACAAAGTTAAAATCTCACAACACCAGGTTATAGTGCAACAGGTTTATTTGGAAGCACTAGCTTTCAGAGCGCTGCTCCTTCATCAGGGAGCTGTGGAGCAGGATCAGAAGACACAGATTTTATAGTAAAAGATCAGTGTCATGCAACTGAAATGATATATTGAACAAACCAAGATTGCTGTTAAGTCTTCCATCTTTTAGAATGGGTTGCAGGTTTCTGTTCATTAATATGTAAATCCCAGAACTACTTTTAATTCATGTTCTCAAGATGACTTAGGGTTTAATAAAAATAGGGGACATCTCAGCTCAGACAATGCATGAAAGGTGTGAGGTTCGGTCTGTCTGTATCCCAATTTTGAATCAGACTGGTTCTATTTCCAAAGTATGAGTTGATAAAATATGACATGGATTGATTGTCTTCATTAACTGCCTGCCGATGTTTCCACAAAAAGCACACATTGAATCTATCTACAAATATAATACTGCAAACGCAAATTCATCCCATGGACTTGTATGTATGTGCGTGCATGAGAGAGTAGTGTGAGTGCGTGTGTATTTTTGCATGTGTGTATGATGGAGTAGGAGCCTGTGAGGGTGTGTGCATTGGTGGATTTGTGTGTGTGTCTGAGAGAGACCATGTGTATGAGAGAGGGTCTGTGTGAGTGTGAGGGTGTAGTGGGGTCACCCAAGGTTATCCTCATGGGTTCTGAACTTGGCCATCAACTTCTGCTCAGCCACTGAAAACAGTTAAGCAGTGACACAATACACATTGGAGAGGACAGAGTGGCACTTGTCTCACAGAAGGTGGGAGGCTCTGGATGGTATCATCCAGGGTAAACACACGCTGGAGGGCCTTCGGCTCAGACAGATTCAGCTGGAAGCCAGGCTGCAGACACGGTGGTGGTGGTGGTGGTGGGTGGGGGGATCTTAACCGGACACTTTATTCTGGGAGATGGTCATTCCCCTCAGGACAGCCTTCTGATTGGGTCAGGGATTGTCTGCGTTCTCTGCAGTTGCCAGCAGGATGCCAGATGATATTATTGTCTGTCTGGTGCCAGGATTCAGGAACCAATAATAAGAGGGAGAGAGAATGGATGGTGATGACTCTACCTGGGAAATGGCTTATTTTTAAAATTAAGAATAGCTAAAATGATATAGTCAGAAACATTATTAAAGCATGATGAATTTCATAAAAAAGGTGCAGACATCTTTTGAAACTCGCATTGAAATATGTGCAGTTAGGCCACAGTTGAGGACAGGCTGTAATGGATGAATGGCCTATTCCTAGTCTTGTGAAATTGGCTCTGACTACGTCGAAAAACAATCGTAGAATTACACAGCACAGAAACAAAGCCTTCGGTCCCGAGTGACCACATATCCTAAATTAATCTAGTCTCATTTGCCAGCACTTTGCCCATATCCCTGTAACCCTTCCTGTTCATGTCCCCATCCAGATACCTTATAAATGTTGTAATTGTACCATTTCCTTTGGCAGCTCATTCAATACACGCACCACTCTCTGCGAGAAACAAGTTGCCCCATAGGACACTTTTAAGTTTTCCCTCTCACCCTAAAACTAATGTCTTCTACTTCTGGACCTTGCCACCCCAGGGGAAATACCTTGTCTATTTACATTATCTATGCCCCTCATGATTTTATAAACGTTTATAAGGTTACCCCCTCAGCCTCCAATACTCCAGGGAAAACAGCCCCAGCCTATTCAGCCTCTCCCTGGAGCTCCAACCCTAACAACATCCTTATACGTCGTTTCTCAACCCTTCCAAGTTTCACAACATTCTTCCCACTGAGTGATCAATAGGGCTGTGAACAATCTATTTTTGTTGGGGTGTAAGAGAGGGCATTTCTTGAGGCCAATTAACTTTCACACTGTTTTTATTTCTAATCCGAGGTCCCTCCAAATTTGTCCCCATTTACCCTAAACCTTTGCCCTAAGCCTTAGGACCCCAACCTTGGGGAAAAGATATACAAAAGTTGAGCAGCCAAACAAATGCAGTAGGACTAAGAAGTCGAGCCACAGATGGGGAAAAGAAAGTGGCTCCAGCCTTTTTATCTCCTCCTGGCATTTGGACACTTCAAACCTGTCAGTAACACCAGCTCCCAGGATCTCCAGCCTCTCTGTCAGCAAGCACTGCGCATGCTCCTCGGAGTCAGCAAAAGACTGCGCCGCCAGCTGCTCGGTGTCCGCGCACACGGCTCACGTCCTTTTGATGGACCAATAGGAAGCACTGGAGGACCGGAAAGAGACTGGTCCTCCTGCCAATCAGAGCGCCCCTACTGTCTGAATGCGGAAGTTGGAACATGAGCTTCGGAAGTTGCTGTTGTTGCTCCTCTCCCCGAATGAAGATTGAACTTCAGTCTAGATTGCAACCTCCTTCCTCTGTCCAACATCTGTGAGTACGGCACTCTCTTTTCTTACTATATTTTCAGTTTCTTTTCTAAATTCTGAGCTTCAATTGTTGACTTGCAGCAACTGAAAGGAAATGGGGTGAATCGGGGGTTGGGGGAACAGACTCTGCAAACGTTGGTCCAGGTCTGTCTCCATTGGCAAACGCATTAACACAATGTGATGATTTTGCCTTTGCTGTGGAAGAAAATGCCGAAAAAACGTCATTGTTTAGATGGTTATATACTGGGCTGTGGAGAAAGTGAGGGCTGCACATGCTGGAGATTAGAGTCGAAAAGTGTGGTGCTGGAAAAGCACAGCAGGTCAGGCAGCATCCAGGACCAGGAGTGTTGGTGATTTGGTCACGAGCCCTTCATCAGGAATGATGTGTGGATGTACAATGGGGTCTCAGCAACCTTCCACACCAGTCACTGCCTGTTGTCAGACAGGGTGTAGCAAGCAATCAGCAAGGCAAGTGGTATATTAGCAGGAATTCAGAAATTGGGATGGCTTTCTGTGATCAGGCAGTCATTGAATATATTTAAGCCTGTGTTCATCAGTTTTCTGAACAACAAAGAAGTGGATGGTGATGGGGGAAGGCAAAAATAATGGTTTTAAGACCAGAACAGTTACAGAGTCATACAGCACAGAAACAGACACTTCAGTTCAGCTAGTCCATGCTGGCTATATTTATAAACTAAACTCGTCCCACGTAGTTTGGCTCATATCCCTTTGAACCTTTCCTACTCATGTACTTATCCAAATGTCTTTTAAATGTTATTACTGTACCTATATTCATCACTTCTTCAGGACCTTGATTCCACACACAGACACACCACTCTCTTTCAAAAAAAAAGTTGTTCCTCATGTCTTTTTTTAAATCTTTCTCCTCTCTCCTTAAAAGTTTGCTCCCTAATCTTGAAATCCCCACCTGAAGGAAACAGCACCAGCCACTCACCTAATTGACACCCTTCTTGGTTTTATAAACTTCATAGGTAACCTCTCAACTTCCTGTGCTTCAGTGAAAAATGTCCCAGCCTATCCACCTAGATGTAGGTATATTCATATCCAGTTATGATCTGTTCGGTGCTGGTGCATGCTCAAAAGACCAAATGGCCTACTCCTGCTCCCAATTCTCTCACTCTGTGTCCAAGACAGCAAGAGACCATAAGACAGAGGAGCAGAAAGTAGGCCATTCAGCCCATCAGGTCTGCTCATACCACACAATCGTGGCTGATATGTTTCTCAACCCCATTCTCCCACTTCCTTCCTGTAACCCTTGATACTCAAGAACTTATCTATCTCAGTCTTAAATATCCTCAGTGAACTGGCCTCCACAGCCTCATGTGGCAATGAATTCCATGGATTCACCACTCTCAGGCTGAAAAGTTTCTCCTTATCTCCCTTCTGAAAGGTCTTCCCTTTTCTAGTCCCTTTCAGCTCCTGGTCTCTCCCACTAATGGAAACATCTTCCCAATGCCCACTTTGTTTAGGCCTTTCAATGTTCTGTATGTTTCCATTAAATCTCCCCTGAGTGAGTGTGTGGGCCTGTGTTAAGGACTAATCCAGACCACTCAAAACATTTTTAAGCAGGCAGCCCTAGACCATAACTTTGTAATTTGGTTTAGTCAGTGTCTAGTGAAAATTATCTGGAGTAAATGAGCTCAGTTGACTACTAGATTTTAAAACAGTCAAAAATGTATTCTCAAAATTACACAATGCAACACAAAGATCAGAATAAAGAACCCCTACAGAACTCAGCCTATCCAACTAGACTCAGTTATGCTGTTCTGAATATACACAACTGTCCCAATAAGCCAACTCCCTTTGAAACCCATTATAAATGGGACACATGCTTATAGGTTGAAGTTGAGAGACAGGAAAGAGAGAGAGAGAGTTTCCACACAGCTCCCTGTTGAACTTGCAACCAGTTCAAGACTGAACTAAAACTAAAACATGACCAATTTGGCCTGAAGTCACATCTGTTTAGATATAAGCAAAAGGTCTCTCAAAATTCTTTTCATCTCTGTTCAAACCAGACTGATCAGAACCTGGCCAGTTTATTACCTCTCTTTTTTCAGAGAGCGTCTCCTTGAGCCAGGGAAAAGCTTTTAGTCCAAAAAAGGAACTAGCTTTGTGACCCCTGTTCATCAGCATGAACCAGACCCTTCAGGATGAGATGCAGCAGGAATTAGGTTCAACAAAGTGAGAATGGAGGGAGATTGCGTGGGATGGAGATTTTTCAGCTTCCAGGGAATTAGAGAGGAAAAAGAGTTTGCTGTAAATTAGAATTGATCGGATGGGCCAATGGGCTGAGGAGTGGCAGATGGAGTTTAATTTAGAGAAATGTGAAGTGTTGCATTTTGGTCAAGCAATCCAGGCAGGACTGACACAGTGAAGGGGAGTGTCACAGAACAGAGAGACCTTGGAGTGCAGGTTCATGGTTCCTTGAAAGTGAGTCTTAGGAGGTCATGGAGTGGCTGTACAGGACATTGGTTAGGCCACTTTTAGAATACTGTGTACAGTTCTGGTCTTCCTGCTACAGGAAAGATGTTGTGAAACTTTGAAAGGGTTCAGAAAGGATTTCAAGGCTGTTGCCAGAGTTGGAGTGTTTGAGATACAGGAAGAAGCTAAATAGGCCAGGGAAATTCTCCATGGAGCATTGGAGGTTGAGGGGTGACCTTATAGATGTTTATAAGGGGCAGAATAGGGTGAGTACCCAGGTTAGGTGAGTCCAAAACTAGACGGCATATGTTTGCAGTGAGAGGGAATGATTTAAAAGGGACCTGAGGAGCAACTTTTTCACGGAGGGTGGTGGAGGCTGATACAATTACTACAAAATTTAAAAGGCATCTGGATGGGAATATGAAGAGGAAGGGTTTAGGGGGATATGGGCCAAATGCTGGCAGATGATTTAGATTAATTTAGGGTTTCTTGTTGGCACAGATGAGTTGGGTCAAAGGGTCTGTTTCCGTGCTATATGTCTGTAATCGTCTTTGGTGAAAGCAGAAGTGTGGTTGTGAAGACTGGACTTTCAGAGCAGCTTTCAAAGATGTTTTGCCTTGATTTGGAACAGAAGAAGTTACAATGAAATCTTTCGTTTGTGAGACAGCAACTGAGTGAGTGAAGACATCCTGGAAAGTGGAAATTCATTGAATTGTGGGGATGAAGCCATACCCTATCCAGTCATTTCTGATGGTAGATGAGACCAGGCTTCAAGATGAGGGGGAGTAGATTTAGGAGAGAGATGAGGAGGAACTGCTTTTCCTGGAGAGTAGTGAATCTATGGGCAATTTAGCACGGCCAATCCAAATCAAGGCCAGTGAGCAATGTCGTGATCTGGAGAATTAACATCAGAGAATGATAGAAAGGGACAACGAGAGTAAATATACCAGCAATCAAAACTGGATTCTAAAGATCACAAAAACTGAAACTAAAAACGGTGTATCTGAATGTGTGCTGCATTGTAACAAAAGCGAGTGAATCGACTGCACACATTGAAGAGAATAATTATGATCTGAGACTCCTAACGGAGATATGGCTTCAGAATGACAAGGATTGGATTCTGAATATTGAGGGGGTAGTCAAATGGAAAGCAGGATAATGGGAGAGGTGCTAATGAAAGCACAGATCACAGAGTAATCTGGTGTCAGCTCGGATTTCAGCTCCTGGTTTCTCTATCCTCTGTTGATTTTCCTGTTCCAACAGAGTAAGATGTGGGTCTGCTCTCAGCTCTGCTGGATTTCTGCTGAGGTTTTGACCCCATCCCCCCATTCCCCATTCCCCCCATTCCTTCCACCTTCTGGAACAATAAAACATTCAGTGAATTGAGACCCAACGCACAATCTCCCAGTCTTTCAAACCAATCAGACACGAGTGTAGTCATACCATGGAATCAAACAAGAAAAATGAAACAAAATTTAAAAATATATAGGTCCTTCAGCTTAATTAGATTAGGTTCCTATGGTATGGAAACAGGCCTTTCCACCCAAAAAGTCCACACTGATCCTCCGAAGAGTAACCAACCCAGACCCATTCCTCTACATTTACCCCTACCTAATGCACCTAACTCCCTAGTGCTGTGAGGTAGCAGTACTAACCACTGAGCCACCATGCTGCGCTCAAATGTTTGTTCATTGGGAAGTAAACCAGAAATAGAGTTTTCCCAGGACTCTCTCCCTTACATCTAACTATTAGTACCCATTTAGTAATAGTAACTATAACTATTAGTATGATTTATAACAATATTTACACCAACGTAAATAAAGCATCTGTTATCATATAGACACAGAGATATACAGCACAGAAAGAGACAATTTTCTCCCTCATGCATGCACACACGTAATTGACAGGATGTTCTAGGATTTACATATTATTGATACCTGCAACCCATTCTAAACGATGAAATACTTAATCCCGGTCTGTTCAATATGTAATTTCAATGGCATGACGCTGTAATGTTTTTCCATGAATTCTGTGCCTTGTGACCTTATTCTCCACAATCACCTGATGAAGGAGCCGCGCTGTTAACACCAGTCCTTCCAAATAAACCTGTTGGGTGCTTGATTTTTAACTTTGTCCAGGTTAGGTTGGATTGGCCAAGCTAAATTACCCGTAGTGCCCAGGGATGTGCACGTTAGGTGCATTAGTCAGGGTGGTAGGGAGATGGGTTACCCTTCGGAGGGTCGGTATGGACTCCTTGGGCCGAGTGGCCTGCTTCCACACTCTGGGAATTCTCTGAAAGGAAGGGATTACCCTGTTGCAAACTGCAGGGCTGCGCAGGCGCAGTGCGCGGAGCTGTTGTCGGCCTTTCCCCGCCCCATCGCTTCACCTATGACGTCACAACGCGGAAGTGGCCCTGTCAGTTTCAGAGTGAAACTCCCTCCCTCTGGGCAACTCTTCATCCTGGGAGGGAGTGGGGGTAAC
Organism: Hemiscyllium ocellatum; assembly: GCF_020745735.1. Lineage (NCBI taxonomy): Eukaryota > Metazoa > Chordata > Chondrichthyes > Orectolobiformes > Hemiscylliidae > Hemiscyllium > Hemiscyllium ocellatum. The sequence goes on from NW_026867494.1 coordinate 79,873, forward strand.
ATCTGTTCACTTGTAGCAACTGGAGTGATTCCAGGGCGGGGGGCAGACTCTGCAAACTCAGGTATGTGTCTGAATTACCCGGGTGAGGAGGGACGGAGGGATGGGATGGGGCTGTTTTCCCCATCGCGCCAGAGTCTGAAGTCCTGGGAAGTTTCAAAATTAACAGATGAAGGGCTTATGCCTGAAACGTCAACTTTTTATAAAAGCATGAGGGGCATGGATAGGGTCAAATAGATAAGGTCTTTTCCTTGGGATAGGGAAGTACAGAACTAGAGGGTAATAGGTTTAAGGCGGAGTTGGGGGGAAGATTTAAAAGGGACCTAAGGGACAACTTTTTCATGCAGAATGTGATGCATGTCAGGAATGAGCTGCCAGAGGAAATGGTGGAGGCTGGTACAATTAGAGCACTTAAAAGCCATCGGGATGGGTGTTTGAATAGGAAGGGTTCAGAGGGATATGGACCAAGTGCTGACAAATGGGACTAGATTGATTTTGGGTATCTGGTTGGCATGGAAGAGATTGACCGAAGGGTCTGTCTCTGTGCTGTATATCTCTATGAATCTGGCTTTTTACTAACGTTTGCCACGTTTGTATGTTCAGTTTCTCTCTGGTGTCGGTGTTAATGCTTTGATGTCTCCTTCCCCCCCACTTCCCAGGGACGTTAATGTGAGAACAGAGGGAGAGAGTGAGATGGTGCTTTCAATTTTGTGGAATATCTAAAGAAAAGAATGTTTCCCTGAAAGTAGAGTTGCTTGTTCTGAATTTCTACCCTGGACTGACGCTGATGACTTTGTAATCTCTTTTTACAGAGTATTTGACGATCTGAGGACGGAAGTTTCAAAATTAACAGATGAAGGGCTTATGCCTAAAATGTCAACTTTCCTGCTCTTCGGATGCTGTCTGACCAGCTGTGCTCTTCCAGCACCGCACGTTTCAGCACGGACTGTTCAGTAACTACAATCCTCACTTTGTCATCAATATCTGACGGTCAGTCAATCCATCGAGACTGCAATAATTTTTTACTGTGATTCTATGAGGAAGAGCAAAGCTTTTTGGTTCCTGTTTGAGTACGTTTTCAGCATCAGTCGGACTGGATGAGAGACCCGACTGTTGCAGCGCACTTGAGTGTGAAGCCAGAAACAGCTCTACAGCCTGGAAAGAGGAATTCACGGTGAGGAGGGGCTCTACACGCATTTGTGTACAGCTGGAGCTTCGGCCATGGAGAAACCTGAGGAATCCCACCCCGAGGAGGAATCGTGGAAGTGTGGTGACTGCGGGAAAGGCTTCCGTGCTCCATCTGCCCTGGAGATTCATCGGCGCAGTCACACCGGAGAGAGGCCATTCATCTGCCCCAAGTGTGGGAAGGCCTTCAGCAATTCCTCTGCCCTTATGAGGCACCGGTGGGTCCACACAGGGGAGAGGCCCTTCAGCTGCCCCGATTGTGGGAAGGACTTCAGCTATTCTTCTGACCTGCAGACCCATCGACGGGTCCACACGGGGGAGAGGCCGTTCTCCTGCACTGTGTGTGGGAAGGCCTTCAGCACCTCCTCCACCCTCCTGACCCACTGGCGGGTCCACACTGGGGAGAGGCCATTCACTTGTTCTGAGTGCAGGAAGGGATTCACTCAGGAGGGCAAGTTGCGGATGCACCAGCGGGTCCACACTAGGGAGAAGCCTTTCAGCTGCCCCGAGTGTGAGAAGGCCTTCAACGATTCCTCTTCCCTTCAGACCCACAAGTGGGTCCACACGCAGGAGAGGCCGTTCCCCTGCACAGAGTGCGGCAAGCTCTTCAGCAATTCCTCCACCCTGCTGAAGCACCAGCGGGTCCACACAGGGGAGAGGCCCTTCAGCTGCCCCGAGTGTGGGAAGGGCTTTACCCAGATGTCCGTCCTGCTGATCCACCAGCGGATCCACATCGGTGAGAAGCCTTTCTGCTGCCCTGAGTGTGGGAAGGGATTCACTCAGAAGGGCAACTTGCGCACGCACCAGCGGGTCCACACCGGGGAGAGGCCCTTCAGCTGCCCCAAGTGCGGAAATGCCTTCAGCGATTCCTCCACCCTACTGAAGCACCAACGGGTCCACACGGGGAAGAAGCCATTCCCCTGCCCCGAGTGTGGGAAGGCCTTTAGCAATTCCTCCGACCTGCTGAAGCACCAGCGTGTCCACACGGGGGAGAGGCCCTTCAGCTGCCCCGAATGTGGGAAGGCCTTCAGCGATTCCTCCGCCCTGGTGAAGCACCGGCGGGTCCACAGGGGGGAGAGGTCCTTCAGCTGCCCCGAGTGTGGGAAGGGCTTTACCCGGGCAGCCACCCTGCGGAGGCACCAAGGAGTTCATGTGCCATCACAGGGGGATTGAAGGAGCGACTGCCGAGTGCCATTATGGACTGGGCTATCAACCCAGTTCTGGAACTCCCAGGTTTGAATCCCACCGCAGCAGATCGCGGATTTGGAATTTGGACAGAAATCTGGAGGTCAGAATCTAACAATGAAACCATCGAGCGGGGTGGGGGGAAGCCCCATTCTGATTCAGTCACGTCCTTTTTAGGGAAGGAAACTGGTGTTGTGGCAAAGGATTCACTCAGTCGTCCCAGCTGCATCCTTTCCCTGGTCTGGCCTACACGTGACTGCAGACCTACAGCAGTGTAGTTGACTCCACCTGCTTCCTCCCACTTCTTTCCCTCCCCGCAGATGGGCGGGGAGAAACTTACTTGGAGACAGGGTATGGGTTGAAATCGCTGAGTGAGGCAATACTTCCTCCGGGTTAAGGCTGTAACAAAGATCCAATTACAAAGGGACAAGTCAGTGGTGACCAACAGTAAAGAAAGTGGAGGGTGGGGAGGGGTGCTTTGACCTTGAGCTGTTTAAAAAGCAGCTACTTTTTCAACACCTTTTTGCTGAGGTGATCTGGAGCTGTAACAAAGTTGGGTTGCAATGAAGGTAACCTGAACTCTCTGGACGAGCTGACCAAGGCCCGCGAGTCCTTCGAAAAGAATAAAACTCCCGGAAGCTACGGCTTACCGGTCGAGCTCTATTCCGCTCTGTGGGACTTGATTGGCCAGGACCTGCTGGAGGTGTATGTCAGTATGCTTCGAGCAGGTACCGTGAGTGAATCCATGAGGAAAGGCATCATCATCTTCATCTACAAGCGGAAGGGGGAGAGGGAGGAACTCAAAAATTGGAGACCAATTTCACTGTTGAATGCGGATTACAAAATCCTGTCAAAGGTAGTCGCCAACCGGGTCAGGTCTGCTCTGGGGTCGGTGATTCACCCTGACCAAACCTGTGCTGTGCCAGGCAGGAAGATCACTGAGAGTATCGCACTCCTCAGGAATACGATCGCCTACAAGCAGAACAGAGGTTTGGACACCTGCCTGATCAGCCTGGACCAGGAGAAAGCCTTTGACAGGATATCGCACAGGTATATGAGAGATGTTCTCTCCAAAATGGGCTTTGGGGAGGGAATCTGCAATTGGATCAGACTGCTCTACACCAACATTGTCAGTGCAGTCACGGTCAATGGGTGGGAATCAGATAGCTTCCCAGTCCGATCTGGAGTCAGGCAGGGCTGCCCTCTCTCTCCTGCCTTGTTTGTGTGCTGCATAGAGCCATTTGCCAAGTCTATCAGGAAGGATGCAAGCCTGAGAGGGGTGACTATTCCTGGCAGCGGGGGCCTGCAGGTTAAGGCCTCCCTGTACATGGATGACGTCGCCATTTTCTGCTCGGATCCGTTGTCCGTGCGCAGACTCATGTGCATTTGTGACCAGTTCGAATGGGCCTCGAGGGCCAAGGTAAACCGAGGCAAGAGCGAGGCCATGCTCTTCGGGAACTGGGCCGACCATTGCTTGATCCCCTTCACCGTCAGGACCCACCACCTGAAGGTGCTGGGTATTTGTTTCGGGGGATCTGGGGCACGTGCCAAGTCTTGGGAGGAGCGTATCAGCAAAGTGAGGCAGAAACTGGGCCGATGGAAGCTACGGTCGCTCTCCATCACGGAAAAAAAACCTGGTCATCAGGTGTGAGGCACTGTCATTGCTATTATACATGGCACAGATCTGGCCTATTCCCAGAATCTGTGCCGCTGCAGTCACCTGGGCCATCTTCCAGTTTATATGGAGATCAAAGATGGACTGGGTCTGAAGGGACTCGCTGTACAAAGATCTGGGCAACGGGGGAAAAAATACACCCAATGCCACCCTCACCCTGATGGCCACCTTTGTGTGTGGCTGCATCAAGCTGTGCGTGGATCCCCGGTACGCAAACACCAAGTGTCACTATGTACTCAGGTTCTACCTGTCCCCGGTGTTGCGAAGGATGGGCCTGGCCTCGCTGCCGCGGAACGCTCCGAGTAGTTGGACCGTTCCGTATCACCTGTCCTTCGTGGAGAAGTTTATGAAGAAAAACACCTTTGACCACAAGTCCATCAGGAAGTGGTCAGCACGTAGTGTCCCTGAGACCCTTTGGAAAAGGAGAGGGCGGATCCTATCGAGCGGTTCCCTGAGCAGACTGTCAAAGCCATTTGGCAGAATGCCTCATCGCCAGAACTTTCCAACCAGCACCAAGACATGGCTTGGCTGGTGGTGAGAAGGGCTCTACCTGTGAGATCCTTTATGCACGCCCGGACTCTCTGCCGCACCGCACGCTGCCGTAGAAGCGGCTGCGGGGGTGGGGGTGGGGGAACGAGACTGTCACACACCTCCTTCTGGAATGTGCCTACGCAGAGGAAGTCTGGAGAGGAATGCAAGTGGTATTTGTCGAGGTTCGTTCCGAGCAGCGCCGTGACGCGGGACTCCATGCACTACGGCCTGTTCCCCGGGACGCACACCGAGACGAATATCAACTGTGCCTGGAGAATCATCAACTCGGTGAAGGACGCTCTCTGGGTGGTCTGAAACCTGTTGATCTTCCAGCTGAAGGAGTTGACCCCGACTGAGTGTTGCAGACTGGCACATTCCAAGGTCCAGGACTACGTGTTGAGGGATGCGCTGAAGCTTGGGGCAGCTGCCACTAAGGCGCGGTGGGGAAAGACCACTGTGTAACTTCTGCCTGCCTAATGAAGAACAGGGGGCCCATGCAGTCATTTGGGCTCTGCTGACACCTCAGCTCAATATATGGGCATATGATTGAAAAATGTACAGACCTGTATATAAAAATGATAAATCCTGATCTTTGTATGTAAATGTTTACATATGTATGGCATGACCAACTGTACAGACCATCAAATTATTTTATGAATATATTTTTGAAATAAAAAATTATTGTATCAGACATGCGAGCTGTGCAAGGTTACCTTATGACATCTCCCACTTAGTTTAGACTGGCACTTCTTTATAGGAACTTATCTCGGCACCAGATGCCTAACTCAGTTGGATTTGTTTTTCCTACCTGATGGATAGCTCAAGGCCTGTAGGAGTGATCAGTCAAGCACACACAGATCTGTCAATTAACTTCTCTTCCTTATGGATTATTGTCTTTCACTGTTATCTGTCTAATTAAGAACATGCAATGTTTTTATAAACTTTTGTATAAAGGAAGCCACTTTGTATCAGTACATTGGAGTAGCCTGCTGGGGCACTTGAAGAGCTGCTACCCTACACTCCTAGGTTATTAGAACCTAGTTAGTTTAGCGTATGGTTATCAATGTTACATTGTAACGGTGATGCTACTAGTGAATAAAGGGGATGACTAAGATTAAACTAAACTGTCTGTAAGAGGTTTTTATTCCAGACTTCCAAAGAGTACGATCTTTGGGACAAACCAAGAAAGAGAGGCTTACGGGTCTGAGTCCATAAGGGCTTCCGTAGGCCGTGTCAAATCTGTACTTTAACAATAGCAGGGAATAAAACAAGAAAGTGTTAGTACCCAGCTTGATTTATAACAATACTTTCATCAACAGAAATAAAACATCTGTTATCAAATAAGACATAGAAATATACAACACGGAAATAGACTTTTTGATCCAACACATCCATGCTATCCTATATAAGTCTAGTGACCCATTTGCCAGCATTTGGCCCATATCCCTTCAAACCCTTCCTATTCACACACCCATCCAGATGCCTTTTAAAAGCTGTAATTGTACCAGCCTCCACCACCACTCTGGCCTATTTACTCTATCCACCCTTCAGGATTGTATGAACCTCTATCCGGTCACCCTCAGCCTTCAACACTCCAGGGGCAACAGCCCCATCCTATTCAGTCTCTCCCGATACCACAAATTAACCAACACTGGCGATATCCTTATCAATCTGTCCTTCACCCTTTCAAGTTTTACAACATCCTTCCTGTCCGATAGCAGGGAAACCAGAATCAAATGCAATATTTCAAAAGTGGCCTAACCAGTGTCCTAGATAGCTGCACCGTGACCTCCCAACTCCTACACCCAATGCATTCAATGGGCCAAATGGCCTTTTTCTGCACTGCAGGGATTTTATGATTGCTTCATATAGTGTATATCTGATATTCACTCTTGTACAGGCTGCATGGCTATGAATTTTCACCTAATATTGTACCGGAATTACATCCTGTATTTCTTGTAATCATTTTTATTTAATAGGTCAGCAGGAAGTCATTCAGCAACTTTACTGGCTTTCTTTTCTGAAGCACCCTTGACATTTCATTTTCAAAACCTTGACTTAGCTCCATTTCCAGCCCCTTTGTAGGAAGGTATTGTCACCTAAATGAAGTTTTCCTCTTTATATACTTATTGCGACCTGACTGCATGAGTGTTTGAGGGTTTCTGTGTCATGGATAATATATGATCAGCAGGTATCTGGCAATCTACAGGAATTGTCACCGATGTTATGTTCATTTGACTGTACTGACCGTGATCACTTATTTTGTGATTTTATTTGCAGGACAACATGGGAAAGAAATCTGAAACCAAAAGATACATCAACTTCTGACAGAGCCACTTGATTCACTGGGACTTTAATATCAGCAGCCATTCACATCGAGAAGAATTGTTTCCCTTTGTCTGCTTGAGAAATTTTGTACACTCGTGTGGCAGGAAGAATACTAAGTGAGGGAGATTCAATGCGCTAACTGTGGAAAGTTACTCATACCATTTACTCAGCTTCGAGGATCAAAATCTCACCCCTCACGGTGGGGAGAGACTGTGTACCCTTTCCGTTTGTAATTTGAAACACAGAGTGACACAAGGAAAGCTTCCCCCCATGTGGAAATGTTGGTAGTGTGGGAGAAGATGCCCTTTCCTATCGATGCTGGAAACCCACAGACGCGTTCACATGGATGTGAAGACATCCGTGTGCAGACAGGGATTTAGTGAGACGGGCCATCTGCAGACGCACCAGCGGGTTCATGTGGAAGTGAAGCCGTTCAAGTGCTCTATGTGCGGGAGGGAGTTCACTCGGTCATCTACACTGCTGGCCCACCAGCGGGTCCACACCGGAGAGAGGCCATTCACTTGCTCACCGTGCAGGAAGGGCTTCACCCGCTTCTCCCACCTGCAGAGACACCAGTGAGTTCACCTGCCATTGAAGGAGCTTCAGCCGAATGCCATTATCGACTGCATTAATAACTCAGTTCTGGGGACTCCTGAGTTTGAATAGCAGATGGTGGAGTTGGAAGTCAGTCAGAAACCTGGAGTTCAGAACCTCACGATGTGAAAAACATCCCTATCTGATTCACTCATGTTTTAGGGAAGGAAACTGCTGTTGTGGGAAAGGATTCACTTAGTCGTCCCAGCTGCAGGCTTTACCTGGTCTGGTCTACACGTGACTCCAGACCCACAGCAGCCTGGTTGACTCTCGACAGCCCCTCGGCAAATGAGCGGGGAGAATCTTACTTGGAGACAAGGTATGGGTTGCAATTGCTGAGTGAGGCAATACTTCCTCCGGGTTACGGCTGTACCAAGGATCCAATTACAAAGGGATAACTCAGCTGACCAACAGTGAAGGAAGTGGGGTGCAGGGGAGTGTGTACGCTTTGACCTTGAGCTGTTAAAAATGCAAATAAGCTACTTTTTCTATGCCTATTTGCTGGGGAGATCTGAAGCTGTAACAAAGTGGGTCACAATAAAAGTTAGGCAGCATCTGAGGAGCAGGAAAATCGACATTCCAGGCAAAAGCTGATTCCTGATGAAGGGCTTTTGCCCGAAATGTCGATTTGCATACTCCTCGGATGCTGCCTGACCTGCTGTGCTTTCCTAGCACCACTCTAACCTAAACTCTGATCTCTAGCATCTGCAATCCTCACTTTTGCCACGATAAAGGTTACCTGAACTTACCGAAGGACTCAGACGTGGAAGGCTATACGATCCAGCAGGTTTTTCTTTGAAAGCTGCTCGTTTCTTTCTATCTCCAGTGCGAGGTTTCTAATTGAAGGAGCAGTCAATGTGTAGCTCGTATTATTCGAAATTGTTCATTTTTCAGAACTGCAGGTTCATCATTTCCTCAGCATTGTAAAGTTTACTGACACCAGTGGGAGGTGTGGGCTGTTTTCATTAGAAACAAAGTTAAAAATCACACAACACCAAGTTATAGTCCAACAGGTTTATTTGGAAACACTAGCTTTTGGAGCGCTGCTCCTTCATTGGGTAGCTGTGGAGCAGGATCATAAGACAGAGTATTTATAGCAAAAGGACATTGAATGATATATTGAACAAACCTTTGAAGTGTTTCATCTTAGAATGGGTTTCAGATTTCAGTTCATTAATATATAAATCCCAGAACTTCTTTTAAGTCACAGTCTCAAGATAACTGAAGTTGTTATAAAAAGAAGTGACATCTCAGCTCAGACAATGTATGAAAGGTGTGAGGTTTGAGCCTGTCTTGAGTCAGACTGGTTCTATTTCCAAAGTAGGCATTTATAAGATATTACATGGAGTGATTGCCTACAAGCTGTGCACTTTTTGAGCAAAATAGAATGTATCTACAAATATAATTCTGCAAATGCAAATTCACCCCATAGTCTTATGTCTTTCTTTCCTACACAGGACCTCCAACCAACACTATACACCAGATATATTGATGATCTTTCTTCCTCTGGACCCATGGCAAGGAGTCACTGAACTAACGACACTGATATTAACAAGTTTCATCCCACCATCACACTCACCATGGACTACTCTTTCGTATCTGTCTCATTTTTGGACACACGCAGCTCTATCAAGGATGGGTATCTCAGCATTTCTCTGTACCACAAACCCACGGATAACCTGACAGTGCTACACTTCTCTATCGAAACATATTAAATAACCATCCTCTATGGGCAAGCCCTTCACATACACAGGATCTGTTCAGGTGAGGAGGAACATGACAGACACTTGGAAGTACACAAGCATGCTCTCATAAGAACGGGGTACAATGCTCAACTCATCAACTGCCAGTTCCAATGTGCTGCAGCGAGAAACTGTAATGACCTCCTTAGGAGACAGACATGAGCTGTAACCAATATGGTTCCCTTTATTGTCCAGTACTACTTGGGAGCCGAAACACTATGTCATGTTCTTTGCAGCCCGCAACATATGAGCATCTCAGCAAGTCCTTCCCCATACCTCCACTTCTCGACTTCAAACAACCGCCAAACCTTAAACAGATCATTGTTCACAGCAAACTGCCTGGCCTTCAGGGCAACATGATACAACCCTGTCATGGCAGACGATGCAAGACGTGTTAAAGTGACGATACGATTGCCATCATTACACGTGGGGACACCACCCACCATGAGTACGGCAGGTACTCACGTGACTCAGCCAGCATTGTTTATCTCATACTCTGCAGGCAATGATGCCCTGAGGCATGGTATATTGGTGAGACCGAGTGGAGGCTACAGTAACGGATGAATGAACACTGCACAATCACCAGCCAGGAATGTTCCCTCCCAGTCGGAGAACACTACAGCAGTCCAAGACAGTCAGCCTCGGACCTTTGGGTGACCATCCTCCAAGGCAGACTTCAGGACAGGCAACAATGGAAAGTGGCTGGGCAGAGGCTGATAGCCAAGTTTGGTACCTATGGGGATGACTTTGGGTTCACATCACACTACAGGTGACCCCACTAGACTAAACACTCTCCCACACATACACGCACACAAGCACGCATTCACACAAACACATGCTCCTCCACACCAACACACTCATGCAGACCCTCTCTCATACACATCCACTCTCTCTCAAATGCTCACACACACACACACCCTCTCACAGCCTTATACCCCATTACACAGACACAGACACAATCACCTGGTTTCCCTGGTATACACACACACACACCCTCTCACAGCCTTATACCCCATTACACTCACACACAGACACAGACACAGACACAATCACTTGGTTTCGCCTGTACACACACACACATACAAGTTTGTGGGTTGAATTTGTACTTGCAGAATTACATTTTATTTTGCTCAAAAACGCTGTAGCTCCCACTTTAGAAATAGAATCAGTCTGATGTAACATTGAGATACAGACTTTAACTTAACACCTTCAATGCATTATCTGATTGAGATGACACCTATTGTGAAAACCTACCTTGAGAACATAACTTTTAAAAAGTTTTGGGATTTACATATGAAGGAATCAAAACGAACATGGTCATTCTAAAAGATGACAGAGGTAAGCTACATTTGTTTAATATTACATCCCATGACACTGCAATCCTGTTGTGAAAGAGTGTGTGTGTTATGACTCTGCTCCCGATGAAGAAGCAGCGCTTCGAAAGCTAGAGATTCCAAATAAATTGGAAATAAATAAACAAATGGTTGGACTATAACTTGGCATTGTGTGATTTATAACTCTGAAACTCTGTCAGTAATAACCAGCATCTCCATACTGCGCATGCTACTCGGTGTCAGCAACCACTCCGCGTGTTGCTCATGCGGCACGGGGAAACGCCCCACGGTCTTGTTTTGGTGAACCAATGGGACGCTCTGGAGGACCGGATGGGGACTGGTCCTCCTGCCAATCACAGAAAACCCATAGACTGGATGCGGAAGTTGGATCATGTGCTTCTGGGGTTGATGCTGCTTCTCTCTCTCTCTCTCTCTGAGTTAAGATTGAGCTTCAGCCCAGACTACAGCTTTCTTCCTCTGTCCAACATCTGTGAGTATTGTGCTCTCTTTTCTCACCCCATTTTCCATTCCGGGTTCAGCTGCTGACTTGCAGAAACTGAAGCGAAATGGAGTGAATCCAGGGAGGGGACAGGTTCTGGGAAAGTTAGTTCAGTTCTGTGTCTTAATTGAAAAACACAGGGCAAATGCAGGAACCTTTTATCAGAAATGATGTGTAGATGTACAGATCTAGATGTCATTCTGCACCAGTCACTGCCAGTTGTCAGACAGATGCAGCAAGCAATCAGCAAGGCAAGTGGTGGATGAGCAAGTGGAATTGAGCTGAGAGGTGGGGAAGCCTTCCTGCAGTTAGGGCGTCATTGAATACGTCCAAGGCTGAGTTCATCTGATTTTTGAACAACAACGAAGTGGATGGTTATGGGGAAAGGCAAAAAAAATGGTTTTAAGAGCAGTATAGTTTGGTTACAGAAACAGACTAGTCCATGCTGATCAATTATCCTAATCTAGTCCTATTTGGCAGCACTTGGTCCATATCCCTTTAAACCCTTCCTATTTATAGACCAATCCAGATGCCTTTTAAATGCTGTAATTATACCAGCCTCCACCACTTCCTCTGGCTGGTCATTCCATACACACACCACACTCTTGTGAAAAAGCCCCCCTTAGCTCCCTATTATATCTTTCCCCTCTCACCCTAAACTTTTAGTGAGAGGACTCCCCACCTCAGAGAAGACTTTGTCTATTTGCCCTATCCGTGCCCCTCTGTAAGGTCACCCCTCAGCCTCTGACACTCCAAGGAAAACAGCCCCAGCCTATTTAGCCTCACCCAAGAGCCCAAATCTTTCAAACCGGTAACATCCTGGTGAATCTTTTCTGAACCCTTTCAAGTTTCACAACATCCTTCTGATGGGAAGGAGGCCAGAGTTGCACGCAATATTTCAAATGTGGCCTCACCAATGTCCTGTACAGATGCAACATCACCTCCCAACACCTTTACTCAATGCTCTAACCAAGAAAGGACAGCATACCAAATACTGCCTTCACTATCCTATCTATGTGTGGCTTTACCTTTAAGGAACTATGAACTGCAGTCCAAGGTCTCTTTGTTCAGCAACACTCCCCAGGACCTTACCATAAAGTGTATAAGTCCTGCACTGATTTGTTTTTCCAAAATGCAGCACCTCGCATTTATCTGAATTCAGCTTCATTCATGTACTTATCCTAATGTCTTTTAAATGTTCTAACTGTACCTGCATCCACCCCTTCATCTGGACATGCATTTCACACACAAACCACTTTGTGTTTTAAAAAATAAAGTACCCATTATGCCTTTTTAAAATCTTTCTCCTCTCACTTTCAAATTTGCTGCCTAATCTTGAACCCCCACCAAGGGAAAAGATATCTGCCATTCACCTTATCTATACCCCTCATGATTTTATAATCCTCGATAAGGTCACCTCTCAACCTCCTCTGCTCCAGTGGAAATATTTCCAGCTTATCCACCTCGGTGTAGGTATCTTCATATCCACTTATGTTGGTGCAGGCTCAACAGACTAAACAGCCTGTTCCTGCTCCCAATTCTTTCTCTCTGTGTTCAGGAAAGCAAGAGACCATAAAACACAGGAGAGTAAATTAGATGTCTCGGCCCGTTGGGGCTGCTCTGCCATTAAATCATGGCTGGTAAGCTTCTCAATCCCATTCTCCCACTTTCTCCCCGTAACCCTCGATTTCCCCCCGATACTCAAGAACCTATCTACCTCCGTCTTAAATATACTCAGTGACTGGCGTCCACAGCCTTCTGTAGCAGTGACTTCCACATGTTCACCACTCTCTGGCTGAAACGATTTCTCTTTATCTTTGTTGTAAAAGGTCTTCCTTTTATTCTAATGCTGTGCCCTCAGGTGCTAGTCTTTCCTACCAATGGAAACATCTTCCCCATGTGCACTCTGTCCAGACCATTCAGTATTCTGTCTGTTTCAACTAGATTCCACCCACCCTCTCCTGAGTGAGGGCCTGTTGATCAGCATGAGCCAGACGCTTCAGGATGAGGTACAGCAAGGATTAGGTTCAGCAAAGTCAGAATGGAGGGAGTGTGTGTTGGATGGAGATTTTTCAGCTTTTTCGAGGGTGAGAGGAAAGAAAATTCAATATAAATTAGAATTGATAGGATGGGCAGATGGGCCAAGGAGTAGCAGAATGAGTTTAATTTAGATAAATGAGTTGTTGCATTTTGTAAGGCAAATCAGGGCATGACTGACACAGTTAATGGGGAGTGTTGCTGAACAAAGAGACCTTGCAGGTTCTAGTTCGTTGAAAGTGCAATTGCAGGGAGACAGGATGGTGAAGAAGGCATTTGGTACGTTTTCCTTTACTGGTCAGAGCACTGAGTACAGGAGGTGGGAGATCATTGTCATGGCCGCACAGGACACTGGTTAGGCCACTTTTGGAATAGTATGTGCAATTCTGGGCCCCCTCCTATGGAACAATGTTGTGAAACTAGAAAGAGTTCAGAAAAAATTTACAAGGATGTTGGCAGAGTTGGAGGGTTAGAGCTAAAGGGAGATGCTGAATAGGCCAGGGAGAATTTCCCTGCAGCATCAGAGGCTGAGGGGTGACCTTACAGAATTTTATAAGGGGTATGGATAGGGTGAATAGCCAAAATCTTTTCCCCATGGCAGGCGAATCCAAAACGGGAAGGCATAGCTTTCACGTGAGAGGGGAAAGATTTAAAACGGACCTGAGAGGCAACTTTTTCTCACAGGGTAGTGCATGTTTGGAATGAGCTGCCAGAGGAAGTGATGGAGGCTGCTACAATTACAACATTTAAAAGGCATCTGGATGGGTACGTGAATGAGAAGGCTTTAGAGGGATACAGGCCAAATGCTGGCAAATGGGATTAGATTAATTTAGGATATCTGGTCGGCATGGATGAGTTGGACCGAGGGCTCAGTTTCTGTGCTGTATGACTCTAATCATCTTCCATGAAAACAGAAGTGTGATTGTGAAGGCTGGAGTTTCAGAGCAGCTTTCAAAGATGTTTTGCCCTTAATGGGAGCAGAAGTTACAATGAAATCTTTCAATTGTGAGACAGCAACTGAGTGCGTCCAGGATTTTGGTGGAAAGTGGGAATTCATTGCACTGTGTGGATAAAGTTCTTTAAGGTTTACCAGCAGTAAGTAAAGTGTGCTGAGCGGGGAGCCTAGTGAAGGGTTAGGTGGATTTTTGAGTTAAACTGCTCATTTTATTCAGCCTTCAACATTGTATTTCCAATGCTGTGCATCAGAAGGAGTGGTGAATCAGTAACGGGTATCGTTAGAAGCCTTACGGGTTTCAGTACTGCAGGTATTGCATTGTTTCATCAGCATTGTATTGCTTTTTGAAGGGGTCGGTGTGAACTTGTTGGGCCGAAGGGCCTGTTTCCACATTGTTAGTAATGTAAGCTAATCATTACTGGCAGCAGTGAGGTGTGGGCTATATTCACTAGAAATGATAAAGCAGTTAGATAACACACATACGAGAGAGCAGAGTGGGACTTGTCTTTTAATTTGCAGAAGATGGGAGATTCTGGGAGCTGTGATCCAGGACAAAAATAAGTGCGGTTAATCATAGAAGTCCTACAGTGTGGAAGTAAACTGTTCAGCCCCTCAAGTCCACGTTGGCCCCTCTGAAAAGCCTCCCCCATTCCCCCCCCACCACCACCACCACCACCCAATCCAGTAATTTGCTGGTGGGTGAGATTAGGACTAGAGGTCATGGCCTCGAGGTTAGAGGGAGTCGGTTTCAGACACATGAGGAGGAACTGCTTTTCCCGGAAAATAGTGACTCCATGAAATTCTCTGCCTATGGAACCGGGAGAGACAGCTTCACTAAGAATATTCAAGACACAGGTGAGTAGGTATTTGCATGGTGGGGATTTAAGGGTAGTTGGGATAATGCAGGTAGGAGGAGCTGAGACAATGGATCGATCAGCCATGATCTTAATGAATGACAGAGCAGGCTTGACAGGCCAAATGGCCTACTCCTGCTTCTATTACTATGAAACTATAACCCTGCATTTCCCATGGCTAACCCAGCCAACCTGCACATCCCTGGGCAATTTAGCATGGCCAGTGCAAATCAAGGCAGGTGAACAATGTTGTGATGTGAAAATGAACATCAGAGAACGGTAGAAAGGGACAAGGAGAGTAAATGTACCAGCAATCAAAGCTGGATTCTAAAGATCACAAAAATTGAAACTGAAGACTGTGTGTCTGAAGTTGTGCTGCATCATAACAAAAGTGAATGAATAGACTGCACACGTCGAACAGAATAATTAGATCTGAGACTCCTGACAGAGACATGGCTTCAGGGTACCAAGGATTGGATCCTGAATATTGAAGGGATATGTGGCATTCTAGTCAAATGAGAAGCTAGGTAAAGGTAGAGGCACTGCCAATCAAAGCACTGATAACATGGTAGTCTGGTGTCAGCTCGGATTTCAGGTCCTGATTTATGTCATCTGTTGATCTCCCTGTTTCCACAGAGTAAAATGTCGGTCTGTTCTCAGCTCTGCAGGATTTCTGCTGAAACCTCTTACACCTTCCGGAACAATAAAACATTTAGTCAATCAAGGCCCAACCCACAATCTTCGAGTAAAAAGTGAGGTCTGCAGATGCTGGAGATCAGAGCTGAAAATGTGTTGCTGGTTAAAGCACAGCAGGTCAGGCAGCATCCAAGGTTCAGGAAATTCGACATTTCGGGCCAGATTCCCGATGAAGGGCTCTGGCCCGAAACGTCAAATTTCCTGTTCCTTGGATGCTGCCTGACCTGCTGTGCTTTATCCAGCAACACATTTTCAACCCACAATCTCCCAGCCTGTCAACCATCCAGACAGAGAGAATCATCGTAGCAGGGAATAAACAAGAAAAATGAAACAAAATTGAGTATAAATAGGTGCTTGTCCTAATGAACAAACATTAAGTACATAAACCAGAAATTGGTGACTCCCAGGGTTCTTATAGTGCCCTAATTGAGGAATTCTCGCTCCCTTACATATATGCCAGGTGCTGGATTGGACTGGATTGTGTTGGGATGTCTGGTCGGCATGTACTGTTTCCATGCTGTACATCTCTATGACTAAGTATTACCACCCAGGCATGATTGATAAAAATATTTGCATCAACAGAAATAAAGCACGTGTTATCAAATAGACATGGAAACATACAGCACGGAAATAGACTTTGTGATCCAACACATCCATGCTGACAAGATATCCTATGTAAATCTAGGTCCAGTTGCCAGCATTTGACCTTTATCCCTCCAAACTCTTCCTATTCACATACCCATCTAGATGCCTTTTAAATGTAATTGTACTGACCACTTCCTCTGGCAGCTCAGTGCATAAACGCACCACCCTCTGTGTGACAACATTTACCCTTGGGTCACTTTTAAATCTTTCCCCTCCCACCCTAAACCTATGCCCTCTGGTTTTGGAGACCCCCACCCTGGGGAAATGTGCTTCCCTATTTATTCCATTCATGCCCCACATGATTTTATAAACCTTGACAAGGTTATCCCTCTGCCTCTGATGCTCCAGGGAAACAGCCCCATATTATTCAGCTTCTCCTTTATACCACAAACCCTCCAACCTTGGCGACATCCTTATCAATCTGTCCTGCATTCTTTCAAGTTCCACAACATCCTTCCTACCCAATAACAGGGAGACCAGAATCTAATGCAATATTCCAAAAGTAGCCTAACCAATGTCCTGTACAGCTGCACCATGACCTCCATATTCCTATACCCAATGCATTCAATGGACTAAATAGCCTTTTTGTGCACTGTAGGGGTTTTATGATTTTGTTCTGTGACCCAGTCAATTTTAGTCATTATCTCTGGTGCATGGCGTGTCAGGGTGGGATCACTGGTAACAGAATTGCATGCAATCCTACAAAAGTGGCCTAACCAATGTCCTGTGAAGTGTACCAAACACCACCTTCACTGTCCTGTCTACCTGTGACTCCACTGTCAAGAACTAAAAGCCTGCCATAGTCATACAGCATGGAAACAGACCTTCAGTCCAACCAGTCCATGCCAACCATAATCCCACATTAAACCAGTCTCTCCTGCCTGCTCTTCGACTGTATCCCTTGAAACCTTTCTTATTCATGTACTGAAACAAATATCTTTTAATTCTACCGGCATCCACCACTGCCTCAGGAAGTTCATTCCACACATGAACCACCCTCTGTGTAAAATTAGTGTTTGAATAGCAAGGATGGAAAGGTTCAGAAAAGCTTTACAAGGATGTTTCCAGGGTTGGAGGGTTTGAGCCACAGGGAGAGGCTGCATAGATTGGACTGTTTTCCCTGGAGTGTTGGAGGCTGAGGGGTGATCTTCCTGTAAATTCATGAGGGGCATGGATAGGGTAAATAGACAAGGTCTCTTTCCTGGGGTCGGGGAGTCCAGAAGTAGAGGGCAGAGGTTGAGAATGAGAGGGGAATGATGTAAAGTTCCATGCAGAGGGTGGTGTGTGTACTGAATGAGCTGCCAGAGGAAGTCATGGAGGCTGGTACAATGATAACATTTACAATATCTCTGGCTGGGGGTTTGAATAGGAAAGGTCGAGAGAGAGAGAGGGCTGGTAAATGCAGCTAGATTAATTCTGGATATCTGGTCAGCATGGGCAAGTTGGACCGAAGGGTCTGTTTCCAAGCTGTATATCTCCATGACATTGAGGTTGAATAAGTCCTGATCTGATTTGCAATTCCAAAATGCAGCACCTAGCATTTATCTGAATTAAACTCTCATCTGCCACTCCTCAGCCCAAGATCCTATTTTAATCAGAGGCAACCTTCCTCGCTGTCCACTGAATCTCCAATTTTGGTGTCATCTGCAAACTTATTAACTATACCTACTATGTTCACATCCAAATCATTTTTATAAATGACAAAAAGTAGTGGATTCAGCACCGATCCTTGTGGCACACCACTGGTCACAGGCTCCAGTCTGAAAAGGAACTCTCCACCACCACCCTCTTTCTTTTACCTTCAAGCCAGTTCAGTATCCGGTTGACTAGTTCTCCCTGTATTTCATAAGATCTTACCTTGCTAACGAATCTTCCATGAGGAACTTTGTTTGATTGATTTGCTAAGCACAAAGCCATGCTGACTATCCCTAATTAGTCCTTGCCTTTCCAAATACATGCAAATCCTGTTTCTCAGCATTCCCTCCAACAACTTGCCTATCACTGATGTCGGCTCGCTGGTCTATAGTTCCCTGGCTTCTCCTTACCACCGTTCTTAAATAATGGCACCACGTTAGCCACTCTCCAGTCTTCCAACACCTCACCTGTGACTAAGGATGATACAAATATCTCAGCAAGGGGCCCAAGAGTCACTGCCTAGCTTCTGGGATTTATCTACTTTTGTGTTTCAAGACATCAGCTCTACCTCCTCTGTAATGTGGACATTTTTCA